>NC_041340.1:869582-927082 GCF_004354835.1 Perca flavescens | reverse complement strand
TTGTGATTCTCCCGTCAGACCCCAGCGTGTACGATGAGATCATGCAGCCCGTCCTTCACTCCGGTTTCCTCTACAAGTCGGGCTCCACCCACAGAGGGACGCTGAACAGGAAGACAAGAGAAGGTGGGAGGACACACAGACAGGCAGGCAGACAGACAGACAGGCAGGCAGACAGACAGACAGATAAAGAAGAAGAGGGTCAGACAGGTGTAAAGGAGGAAGTTGAAGTAAAAACGAATCAAAAGAACAAAGAAACTTTGTTGGACACAAGTTGAAGATAGAAAGTGGAAAGACAGAGAGGAGAGAAAGATGAAAATGAATGACAAAGAAGGAAATAAGTCTCAGACTCTCATGCAGGTTGAATAGCTTTTCACCATTTTGTAAACGTTTTTTAGACGTTTTTTATGTTTGCTTTTGACCCTTTTTTCTAAGCTTTGTTTGGACACTTCAACAATGTTTCGGCATTGACAGTTTTTTGGCACTTAACTGGCGTTTTTATGATTTTGATGCTCGCTTTCAACCAATGATGTTGAATGTTTTTTTTTGCCGCTTCTTTCACCCCTCATGTGGGTATTTTTCAGGGGTCTCAGGGAAAGATACAAGTGTCTAATGAAGCCTAAATGTGTCCCGGTTCTGTCTGCAGACTTCCAGAAGTTCTGGTGCTCGGTGGATCAGTCTCTGCTGTTCTACGAGTCGGACCGATCAGCTGATCCCTGCATGCAGATCAGCGTTAAAGACATCGTGTGTTTGGGCGTCAGCCGGCCCGACTCCTCCAACAACAACGGCTTCATCGACAGGTACAAACACACTAGTTACATAGACAGGTACACACACTAGTTACATAGACAGGTACACACACACTAGTTACATAGACAGGTACACACACTAGTTACATAGACAGGTACACACACTAGTTACATAGACAGGTACACACACTAGTTACATAGACAGGTACACACACTAGTTACATAGACAGGTACACACACTAGTTACATAGACAGGTACACACACTAGTTACATAGACAGGTACACACACTGGTTACATAGACAGGTACACACACTAGTTACATAGACATGTACACACACTAGTTACATAGACATGTACACACACACTAGTTACATAGACATGTACACACACTAGTTACATAGACAGGTACACACACACTAGTTACATAGACAGGTACACACACTAGTTACATAGACATGTACACACACTAGTTACATAGACAGGTACACACACACTAGTTACATAGACAGGTACACACACTAGTTACATAGACAGGTACACACACACTAGTTACATAGACATGTACACACACTAGTTACATAGACATGTACAAACACACTAGTTACATAGACATGTACACACACTAGTTACATAGACATGTACAAACACACTAGTTACATAGACATGTACACACACTAGTTACATAGACAGGTACACACACGCTAGTTACATAGACAGGTACACACACACTAGTTACATAGACATGTACACACACTAGTTACATAGACAGGTACACACACACTAGTTACATAGACAGGTACACACACACTAGTTACATAGACAGGTACACACACACTAGTTACATAGACAGGTACACAAACTAGTTATAAAAGACAGGTACACACACTAGTTACATAGACAGGTACACACACTAGTTACATAGACAGGTACACACACTAGTTACATAGACAGGTACACACACTAGTTTCATAGACAGGTACACACACTAGTTACATAGACATGTACACACACTAGTTACATAGACAGGTACACACACTAGTTACATAGACAGGTACACACACTAGTTACATAGACAGGGACACACACTAGTTACATAGACAGGTACACACACACTAGTTACATAGACAGGGACACACACTAGTTACATAGACAGGTACACACACTGGTTACATAGACAGGTACACACACTAGTTACATAGACATGTACACACACTAGTTACATAGACAGGTACACACACTAGTTACATAGACATGTACACACACTAGTTACATAGACATGTACACACACACTAGTTACATAGACATGTACACACACTAGTTACATAGACAGGTACACACACACTAGTTACATAGACAGGTACACACACTAGTTACATAGACATGTACACACACTAGTTACATAGACAGGTACACACACACTAGTTACATAGACAGGTACACACACTAGTTACATAGACAGGTACACACACTAGTTACATAGACAGGTACACACACTAGTTACATAGACAGGTACACACACTAGTTACATAGACATGTACAAACACACTAGTTACATAGACATGTACACACACTAGTTACATAGACATGTACACACACTAGTTACATAGACATGTACAAACACACTAGTTACATAGACATGTACACACACTAGTTACATAGACAGGTACACACACGCTAGTTACATAGACATGTACACACACTAGTTACATAGACATGTACAAACACTAGTTACATAGACATGTACAAACACACTAGTTACATAGACATGTACACACACTAGTTACATAGACAGGTACACACACGCTAGTTACATAGACATGTACACACACTAGTTACATAGACATGTACAAACACTAGTTACATAGACATGTACAAACACACTAGTTACATAGACATGTACACACACTAGTTACATAGACATGTACAAACACACTAGTTACATAGACATGTACACACACTAGTTACATAGACAGGTACACACACGCTAGTTACATAGACATGTACACACACTAGTTACATAGACAGGTACACACACACTAGTTACATAGACATGTACACACACTAGTTACATAGACATGTACAAACACACTAGTTACATAGACATGTACACACACTAGTTACATAGACATGTACAAACACACTAGTTACATAGACATGTACACACACTAGTTACATAGACAGGTACACACACGCTAGTTACATAGACATGTACACACACTAGTTACATAGACAGGTACACACACACTAGTTACATAGACATGTACACACACTAGTTACATAGACAGGTACACACACACTAGTTACATAGACATGTACACACACTAGTTACATAGACAGGTACACACACACTAGTTACATAGACAGGTACACACACACTAGTTACATAGACAGGTACACACACACTAGTTACATAGACAGGTACACAAACTAGTTATAAAAGACAGGTACACACACTAGTTACATAGACAGGTACACACACTAGTTACATAGACAGGTACACACACTAGTTACATAGACAGGTACACACACTAGTTACATAGACAGGGACACACACTAGTTACATAGACAGGTACACACACACTAGTTACATAGACAGGGACACACACTAGTTACATAGACAGGTACACACACACTAGTTACATAGACAGGTACACACACTAGTTGCATAGACAGGTACACACACTAGTTACATAGACAGGTACACACACTAGTTACATAGACAGGTACACACACTAGTTGCATAGACAGGTACACACACTAGTTGCATAGACATGTACACACACTAGTTACATACACAGGTACACACACTAGTTACATAGACATGTACACACACTAGTTACATAGACAGGTACACACACTAGTTACATAGACATGTACACACACTAGTTGCATAGACAGGTACGTACACACTAGTTACATAGACAGGTACACACACTAGTTACATAGACATGTACACACACTAGTTACATAGACAGGTACGTACACACTAGTTACATAGACAGGTACACACACTAGTTGCATAGACATGTACACACACTAGTTACATAGACAGGTACACACACTAGTTACATAGACAGGTACACACACTAGTTACATAGACAGGTACACACACTAGTTACATAGACAGGTACACACTAGTTACATAGACAGGTACACACACTAGTTGCATAGACATGTACACACACTAGTTACATAGACATGTACACACACTAGTTGCATAGACAGGTACAGACACTAGTTACATAGACAGGTACACACACTAGTTGCATAGACAGGTACACACACTAGTTACATAGACAGGTACACACACTAGTTACATAGACAGGTACACACACTAGTTACATAGACAGGTACACACACTAGTTACATAGACAGGTACACACACTAGTTACATAGACATGTACACACACTAGTTACATAGACATGTACACACACTAGTTACATAGACAGGTACACACACTAGTTACATAGACAGGGACACACACTAGTTACATAGACAGGTACGTACACACTAGTTACATAGACAGGTACACACACTAGTTACATAGACAGGTACACACACTAGTTACATAGACAGGTACACACACTAGTTACATAGACATGTACACACACTAGTTACATAGACAGGTACAGACACTAGTTACATAGACAGGTACACACACTAGTTGCATAGACAGGTACGCAGTCTCTCTGTCTTTCTGTCTGTCTGCCTGCCTGTCTGTCTGTCTGTCTGTCTCTCTCTCTCTCTTTGTCTGTTTGTCTCTCTCTAACCTGTCTGTTTCTGTCTCTCTTTCTCTCTCTGTCTGTCTCTCTGTCTGTCTGTCTCTCTAACCTGTTTGTCTCTCTAACCTGTCTGTCTCTCTCTCAGGTTCCGTTATACCTTTGAGTTGTATTTGACGTCAGAGAAACTTTATCAGTTTGGTCTGGAGACGGCCGATGCTCTGCACAGCTGGACCAAATCCATCGGGAAGGTCTGTCCCAACTCCAGCTGTTTGTCCCTGTCTCATGCAACCATTCATTTATTCATTCATTCATCCATCCATTCATTCATTCATTCAGCCATTCATTCATTCATTCAGTCAGTCATTCAGCCTTTATCTACACTCAGAGATCATTCACAACCACATTGAGTCAAATAACAAAGACAAATACAAAACAACTGAATTGGTAACATTATTTGGCAAATAAATCAGGATTATAAGGATGCAAAAGAAAGCAAATACAAGTAGAAGTTTGTAGGTATAAAACCCAAACTAAAATCAGTGTTTGCGAGCTTGGGGAACAGGAAGTAGAAGCCAGTCGGCTCATAATGTTTCTGTAAGGTAAGATAGTAGTTTTCACAATAAGAGTCTTAGAGAAAGAGATACCAGTGACTCCACACATTTAATGCTGGGTTCCCACCAAACACGTTTCACACGGTGGCGCTATTCCATACAAAGTCAATGCAAAGACGCAAAGTCTCAGCATGAGGACGCGAAATTTGCGTGTAGATGTGTCGCAAAAGTGTTTAGAACGAAGTTTTCTTTGAGAAAAGTAAGCGGGACATTTGAGTACCTGGTAAGTTCTGAAATGATATCTCTGTTGTTGTGTTGATGGAGCAGCTCCAATGTTAGCAGAGCCCTGATGGAACCAAACTCCATCCAGAAAACAAGCATTTTAAAAGTTGTTTGCTTGTGGTCTTGCTGACAGAACTGATAAAAGTATAATCGGCATCATCATGATGTTGTTATATCAGCATACTTTCTATACGTTTATTGCGATAAAAAAAAAACGGCACGTCTGTTCTGCAGAACAGAAGAGGAATTTGCACCACACAGAGGCCCCGACCCTGGCATGTGTGTGTGTGCGTGTGTGTGTGTGTGTGTGTGCGTGTGTGTGTGTGTGTGAGTGTGTGAAGATAACAGTTTCTGCCTAGAAACAAGGAGACACCCCCCTCGTGAGGTGAAGATAAAAGCTTGAGGGAGAGAATAGATCAGAGCTCATAACTCGGAGGACAACTTGGTGGACCATCCCTGACTTTATTTCAGTTGCTAGGGAAACTTAGTTTCTATTTTGGGAACCCACAGCTGTGCTGTAACACTTACGCTGGACTGACTGAACTCATCATCTCTGATTGGTCCTTGTGTAGAGGGAACGTACAGTACAGGCCAAAAGTTTGGACACACCTTCTCATTCAATGCGTTTCCTTTTTATTTTCATGACTATTTACATTGTAGATTCTCACTGAAGGCATCAAAACTATGAATGAACACATATGGAATTATGTACTTAACAAAAAAGTGTGAAATAACTGAAAACATGTCTTATATTTTAGATTCCTCAAAGTAGCCACCCTTTGCTTTTTTTGATAACTCTGCAAACCCTTGGTGTTCTCTCAATGAGCTTCATGAGGTAGTCACCTGAAATGGTTTTACCTTCACAGGTGTGCTTTGTTTTTTGCTTTTTTGCCTGTACTGTAAGTCCGATAAAAGAAAGCGCGGGAATTAAATAACAGGAGTCAGATTAGTCCGGCCTCGGGGCCTTTTCGGACATTTCCCACTACAATTCTCATCAATAGTTCCTCTTCTACATCAACACATCGTCCAGCTTCAACACCACATCTCCCTAACTGTCCTGTGTGTCTCTGTGTCCTGTACCCGTCCTGTCCCCCCCCCCCCAGGCTGCGACGCCGCTCAGCTGCCACTGCCTGCTGTCCCGGGAGTTTGAGCGGGTCGGTCTGCTGCGGTACCGGGCCATGCTGGACCCGCAGCAGTGGAGGGACGCCTACTTCGTCCTGCAGAAGTCCAACCTCTTCATCTGTCCCCGAAACGACGGCGCTGCCGAGGACATCATCAACCTGAAGCGTCTGCAGGAACTCAGTCAGTCCCAAACTACACACTACACACTACACACTACAGGCTACACACTACAGGCTACACACTACAGGCTACACACTACAGACTACACACTACAGGCTACACACTACAGACTACACACTACACACTACACTACACACTACACACTACACTACACACTACACACTACACACTACAGGCTACACACTACACACTACACACTACAGGCTACACACTACAGACTATATACTACACACTACACACTACAGGCTACACACTACAGGCTACACACTACAGGCTACACACTACACACTACACACTACAGGCTACACACTACAGACTATATACTACACACTACAGGCTACACACTACAGGCTACACACTACAGGCTACACACTATAGACTATACACTACACACTACACACTACAGACTATACACTACACACTACACACTACACATAACAGGCTACCGGCTACACACTACAGGCTACACACTACAGACTATACACTACAGGCTACACACTACAGACTATACACTAAACACTACACACTACACACTACACACTACAGACTATACACTAAACACTACACACTACACACTACACACTACAGACTATACACTAAACACTACATACTACACACTACAGACTACAGGCTACACACTACAGGCTACACACTACACACTACACACTACAGACTACAGACTATACACTACAGGCTACTCACTACAGACTATACACTAAACACTACACACTACACACTACACACTACAGGCTACACACTACAGACTACACACTACACACTACAGACTACAGGCTACACACTACAGGCTACAGACTACAGACTATACACTACAGACTACACACTACACACTACACACTACAGGCTACAGGCTACACACTACAGGCTACACACTACAGGCTACACACTACAGACTATACACTACAGACTACACACTACACACTACACACTACAGGCTACACACTACACACTACACACTACACGCTACACACTACAGACTATACACTACACACTACACACTACAGACTATACACTACACACTACAGGCTATACACTACATACTACAAACTACACACTACATACTACAAACTAAAAACAGCTGCAACTAACCACTGGGGGTTCTAGATTAATACATTAGTCATTTAGTCTGTAAAATGTCAGGTTAGGGTTAAGTGTGTGTGTGTGTGTGTGTGTGTGTGTGTGTGTGTGTGTGTGTGTGTGTGTGTGTGTGTTGAAGGTGTTGCCACAGAGACGGAGAACCACGAGAAGAAAGACATCCTGGTGTTGGTGGAGAAAGGAAGGTGAGAGGAAGACTACTGTTTTTATTCCAAGGTTTTTTTTCCATGGTTTTGTCATTTTTTAAAACACTTTTTAACACCTTTCATCCTTGTTGTTACAGTTTTTTTAAATAATTTTTTTTGTCACGTTTTTCAAGGTTTTTGAGTCATTTTTTGTTGACATTTTTGTTGCTTTTTTCAACACGTTAGTGTTTCTCTGCAGGAGATTTGGTCTCGATGTGGTTTGTGATGATGTAACAACCTGTGTGTCTCCATGGTTTCTGATGATGTAACATCCTGTGTGTCTCCATGGTTTCAGATGATGTAATGTCCTGTGTGTCTCCATGGTTTCTGATGATGTAACAGTAGGAGTTAGATTTTCAAGTGGCATGTGGCAGCCGGAAATGGCATGTCCTTCACCGTAAGACCTAAAATATAACTTCTAACGTTAGATTTTACGTAAAATATAGACGTAAAATATATAAAATAACGTAAATATAGATGTAAAATATATAAAATAATATAGACGTAAAATATATAAAATAACGTAAATATAGACGTAAAAGAAATGGTTGGGTTTAGGAAAAGAAGAACCGGGAAAGCAAACGTGACTCGCGGGCAGTGTTGCCACAGTTACTTTGAAAAAGTATCTTAGTTACTTTACAGATTACTTGATTTTAAAAGTAACAAAGTTAGATTACAAGTTACTTTATTAGTTACATGCAGCAGCTGCCGACAACCCCCCCACAGCCTCAACATAAACATGACAACCGGTTTACTGTGAGGCAGCTCGGCGTGGCCAGTAGTAGGATCTGGTTTATTATGGCACCAAAGAGAGCCAGTCAGCCGTGTTTAAGGGCAGCATTTCCTCTACAACATACTGACCCAACAACTTCTTCAACTCTCCCCCACTTACTGGTTTTGCACCAAAGTCCAGCTTTAGTTGTTTGGGTGGTGGGGGGCCTCCTGCTCTCTGCTTCCCACCACCTGCTGGGACTTGCTCTGTAAGTTTGACTGCAGCGCTGCGACTCCAAATGGTTCTTCAAAGTTGACGTAGTGTTTTTGTAGCTAGATAGCACTTAGTCGCCACCAGCACAGAGTGTACGGACCTTAAAATTGCCGTCTTTAGCTGACACAAACTCAAAATAGTGACTCTATTTCCATCTCTCTCCTCCCTCCATTGTTTTTTATGTGGTAACGTGAACTGTCCTCACGCTGAAAACGTGACTTCACTCTCCGAGATGCGAGAAGAAAGCTAAAATATATATTTTTACTAAGGAAAATGACAATTAGTAACGCACAGTGACTTGGATAAGTAACTTTAATCTGATTACTGGTTTGGAAATAGTAACGCAGATTAGAGTTACGTGGCATCACTGCTCGCGGGAACAGATCCCCGGTCTCTGGGGTGACAGTCGTGTGTTTTTCCCTCAGACATTCTTCTTCCTCTTCCTGCTACGGCATCAACTCACACACAATCACAGTTGGCGTACAGAAGTACTGGAAGTACACGCCACTGGCAAGTGCCACATGCCACTTAAAAATCTAACCCTGCGTTTATGCCATCTCAGAATAACAGGCACCGCCCCCCGTGGTTACGTTGTTTTTCCGACTGGCAGCGTTCACATGGTCGGGATGCGTGTTCTTCTTCTTCTGTTATATTGCCGTTTGAAATGACAATTTTTTGCATGACTGCCACGAACGGTTGGCCGTAGCCGAGAGCATCAGGTGGTGAAAACATGGAGGCAACAATAACAAAAGATTTTCTGCTGTTTTCTTATGCGAGCATCCAAACCGCACATCGCCAGGTGTTTGTTTGTGTTATCTGCAGGACAACCAACGGGAAAAGGCACGGATAATGTGTTGTTTTTTTATACATACAGTACAGGCCAAAAGTTTGGACACACCTTCTCATTCAATGCGTTTCTTTTTTATTTTCATGACTATTTACATTGTAGATTCTCACTGAAGGCATCAAAACTATGAATGAACACATATGGAATTATGTACTTAACAAAAAAGTGTGAAATAACTGAAAACATGTCTTATATTTTAGATTCTTCAAAGTAGCCACCCTTTGCTTTTTTTTGATAACTCTGCAAACCCTTGGTGTTCTCTCAATGAGCTTCATGAGGTAGTCACCTGAAATGGTTTTACCTTCACAGGTGTGCTTTGTCAGGGTTCATTAGTGGAATTATTTCCCTTATTAATAAAAAAGCAAAGGGTGGCTACTTTGAAGAATCTAAAATATAAGACATGTTTTCAGTTATTTCACACTTTTTTGTTAAGTACATAATTCCATATGTGTTCATTCATAGTTTTGATGCCTTCAGTGAGAATCTACAATGTAAATAGTCATGAAAATAAATAAAAAAACACATTGAATGAGAAGGTGTGTCCAAACTTTTGGCCTGTACTGTAGGTCTATTTATGAATAATTTTAAACATATTATGTCTGTGTATGTTTCTTGGCAGAGGCATCTGTCCACAATAAACAGTTTATTATCATTGAAATATGTTCAGTGAACCAAAGTCGCCTCCATCAAACGTCCGTTGTCAACAACGCGTCACCAACTGGGGAACTCGGGTATCAAAATCCAGCTCCAGTTTCCCTCCTCTGATTCCCACAGGAAGTTACGTGAATGGTTACGTTTTCACTCGGAAAAACGTTTTTCTGATGTCCATGAACGTACGTTTACTCCCTCTCTGATGTAACTTCCTGTGTGTCTCCCTGTTTCTGGTGATGTAACTTCCTGTGTGTCTCCCTGTTTCTGCTGATGTAACTTCCTGTGTGTCTCCCTGTTTCAGGACGCTGCACCTGCAGGGCGTTGGGCGGACTGATTTCTCTCTGTGGTACTCAGACATCCAGCGAGCGTCGGGGGGGAAAGGAAACTCTCTCAGAGACCAGCAGCTGAGCAGGAACGACATCCCCATCATCGTAGACAGCTGCCTCTCCTTCATCACGCAGTACGGTCAGTTACACACTCATATATATATATTAATATATATAAATATATATAACCAGCTGCCTCTCCTTCGTCACGCAGTATGGTCAGTTACACATTCATACACATTCATATATATATATATATATATATATATATATATATATATATATATATATATATATATATATATATATATAACCAGCTGCCTCGTCTTCATCACGCAGTACGGTCAGTTACACACTCATATATATATTAATATATATTATTATATATAACCAGCTGCCTCTCCTTCATCACGCAGTACGGTCAGTTACACACTCATATATATATTAATATATATTATTATATATAACCAGCTGCCTCTCCTTCATCACGCAGTATGGTCAGTTACACATTCATACACATTCATATATATATATATATATATATATATAACCAGCTGCCTCGTCTTCATCACGCAGTACGGTCAGTTCAACACTCATAATCATTCATATATATTAATATAAATAACCTGCTGCCTCGTCTTCATCACGCAGCACGGTGAGGAAGAGTTAAAGTTAGAGTTTGTTGCTTCGTTTCAAAGTTGTCATTTTTTTGGATGTTTTTGTGTCTCGTTTTGACGTTCTCAAGACTTTTTTGGTTGCATTTTCAGTTGGTTCATAGGTTGCAAGTTTTGCAGCCTCACCTACACGGCCAAATTATTGACCTGTTTTAAGGTTTTTGGGGGTTTTTTTTAAAAAAGTTTTTCATCGCTTTTTTGGTTAGGTGTTAAAGGTGCAATATGTAATATTGTGTGTAATACTGGCAGCTAGCGGTTAAAATAGTTACTGCACTACCAATTCAAAATACCGGAGAGTCGTTTCCCCCGCCCCCTCCTGCCCAGACTCCAAGTTCAAGGGGGTTGCCAGGCTGAGACCGCAGCATTCACAACAATGTAGCTGGACGCTTTTCTCACATAGCCAGACATTACTCCACAGCACAGCAGAGTAGCTAACGGTAGATGCTAGTCTCACATAGCCAGACATTACTCCACAGCACAGCAGAGTAGCTAACGGTAGATGCTAGTCTCACATAGCCAGACATTACTCCACAGCACAGCCGAGTAGCTAACGGTAGATGCTAGTCTCACATAGCCAGACATTACTCCACAGCACAGCCGAGTAGCTAACGGTAGATGCTGGCTATATTGACAGTCATAAAAGCCCGTGCTCACGTGGAGCTCTGTAACCAACTGACAGACACACTTTTTCGGCTTAAAATGACAGTATGAACCGCTAAAAACACAACAACCTCACTGTCCTCTCCACACGCCAGTCAGGCACACTTCCTCGGCTTAGAATTACAATACGAAACGCTAAAAATACCACTACCTTGCCGATGGAACACACTTCATTGGCTTAGAATTACGGCAACAATCGCTAAACACACTGCAAACTCACAGTCCCCTCTTTCCGATTTACAGCCCCCCTCTCGTGGCTTAAAATAACTCACCGTTGTCGGCTCCAGCCGCTGAACTACACGCTGTAAACAGCCATGGGCTGCTTCCTCCGGTAACGTTAGCAGGGTTAGCATGGCGGCGTTAGCCACGACCAGTTGGGATCACTTTACTGGCTATGTCTCAATTGTTTTTGCGAGTAACCAACTCGGTTACTCTAGCTATATAATTCAATGTGAGTACACAAATGTTGAAATGACAAAAAATGCCCATCCCTAGTAGCTGTGATAAATTAGCGTGGAGCTAATGCTTACCTGTTCAGGAGAAAATAAGCCAACTCTGCGTCCTTTTGGGCTCTAAGCTGTCTCCATCTTTCAAATACATCTCCAATATTTACCAGGGGGTTGTTACGTCTCTGGTCACGCAACTGTTAGAAACATGCTGTTTTCTTTTTTTATGTCATGTAGAATCTCTCTCCGTTGATCCTGTTTGTTTGTTTGCTGCTTTCATGGCTGTACTACCGTTACAGCTGTAGCGCGCTGGGTTTACGTTTTTACAGGTATATCTGGCAACCCGGCCTGGCTGTCAAACTGGGCCGTTGATAACAACACACAGATCAAAACATAAACATAGATTCCGTCACGAAATTTCAAAAAGAAAAAATACTGACATTAGCATTGTTGTCAGAAAAGAAAGTATTTCAGTTTAACATGTTTCCTTAATATCTGATGAGGTATTGGTGTCATTTTTGGATTTATTACAGTACAAATATTACATATTGGACCTTTTAATACCAGTGATGCACCGAATCCAGGATTGGGCTGAATATTGGGCTTTTTGACGGGGTTCTGGTTTCTGCCAAACCTTAGAATTTTTTCCCACCAAACCGAACCCTACGCTGTCACTCCACGCGCTACGCTGGTCGCCGTAGTGATGGCGCCGTTGGTTACGGGAAGGTATTTACGTAGGTGGAGCGTTCAATGCAGCAGGCTGTGCGAAAGTGGACATGGATCTGGTGAGCAGAAATAGTTGTTGTTTGGCAGTACTTTCAGTCTAAAGAAGGCCATTCAAGTCCAGCTACATGTTCAATCTGTTCAATGCTGATTGGTCTGGTGGTGGCGAGGACCCTAAACTATACACAACATGGCCGCTGTTACAACATCTGGTCTGAAACATCTGGAAGAATACGAGTTGTGCATGAAGGAATCTCAAGACAGCAGCAAGAATGCAGCAACTTCAGGTACAGCAAAGGAAGGACAGTCCCAGATAAATACTGCTGTTAACCAGACGACCATTACCAGCTTTGCCCTACACCGAACAAGTGGGCCTGTGTTAATGGTCTGAGGATGGGACGAGGATTCAGCAGAATCTTCACCAGTGGATTCGGTATTCAGCTGAAACCCCAAAAATCTGGATTCGGTGCATCCCTATTTATTAGTTATGTGTGTGTGTGTGTGTGTGTGTGTGTGTGTGTGTGTGTCTCTGTATGTGTCTGTTGTGTTTTCAGGTCTGGGCCACGAGGGGATCTACAGGAAGAACGGAGCCAGGTCCCGGATCAAACTGCTGATGGACGAGTTCCGTAACGACGCTCGTAACGTGAAGCTGCGGATCGGAGACCACTTCATCGAGGACGTGACGGACGTCCTGAAGAGGTTCTTCAGGGAGGTGGACGACCCCGTGGTCATGGCCGACCTGCACCCCCTCTGGCAGGACGCCGCCAGTGAGTTTAACCTTTCCCTCAGAGACGGGCTTTCTGAAGTCATATCTAAAACATTCATGGTTAATAATTTACGGTAATTTGTAAAGGTTAATAACTACATTGGGTTCCATACTGTAGTCATACGTCTGTTAATACTCAGATATATGTTGGAGTGAAGTATTAATATATAATCATGTTTCTCACCGTCAGAAATCCCTCAGAAGAGTCAGAGGCTCGACCGCTACAAAGAGATCATCCGGAGTCTTCCTCGGGTCAACCGGACAACGCTCGCCGCTCTCATCAGTCACCTGTACAGGTAAACTCCTGCTGTTCCCCTCATCAGTCACCTGTACAGGTAAACTCCTGCTGTTCCCCTCATCAGTCACCTGTACAGGTAAACTCCTGCTGTTCCCCCTCATCAGTCACCTGTACAGGTAAACTCCTGCTGTTCCCCCTCATCAGTCACCTGTACAGGTAAACTCCTGCAGGGCTGGAACGCTGCACAAAACCAGTCCAGATGTTTAC
The DNA here is from genome assembly GCF_004354835.1 of Perca flavescens. NCBI lineage: Eukaryota > Metazoa > Chordata > Actinopteri > Perciformes > Percidae > Perca > Perca flavescens. The sequence continues at coordinate 912,595 of NC_041340.1, read as the reverse complement.
CGTGTTTCCTCCCTGTGTGCCAGATGTTTACCGTGTTTCCTCCCTGTGTGCCAGATGTTTACCGTGTTTCCTCCCTGTGTGCCAGATGTTTCCTCACCGTGTGCCAGATGTTTACCATGTTTCCTCCCCGTGTGCCAGATGTTTACCGTGTTTCCTCCCTGTGTGCCAGATGTTTCCTCCCCGTGTGCCAGATGTTTCCTCCCCGTGTGCCAGATGTTTACCATGTTTCCTCCCCGTGTGCCAGATGTTTACTGTGTTTCCTCCCTGTCTGCCAGATGTTTCCTCCCTGTGTGCCAGATGTTTCCTCCCTGTGTGCCAGATGTTTCCTCCCCGTGTGCCAGATGTTTACCGTGTTTCCTTCCTGTGTGCCAGATGTTTACCGTGTTTCCTCCCTGTGTGCCAGATGTTTCCTCCCTGTGTGCCAGATGTTTCCTCCCCGTGTGCCAGATGTTTACCATGTTTCCTCCCCGTGTGCCAGATGTTTACCGTGTTTCCTCCTTGTGTGCCAGATGTTTCCTCCCCGTGTGCCAGATGTTTCCTCCCCGTGTGCCAGATGTTTACTGTGTTTCCTCCCTGTCTGCCAGATGTTTCCTCCCTGTGTGCCAGATGTTTCCTCCCTGTGTGCCAGATGTTTCCTCCCTGTGTGCCAGATGTTTCCTTCCTGTGTGCCAGATGTTTACCGTGTTTCCTTCCTGTGTGCCAGATGTTTCCTCCCTGTGTGCCAGATGTTTACCGTGTTTCCTTCCTGTGTGCCACATGTTTACCATGTTTCCTCCCTGTGTGCCAGAGTCCAGAAGTGTGCCGATCTGAACCAGATGTGCACCAAGAACTTGTCTCTGCTGTTTGCTCCGAGTCTGTTCCAGACGGACGGGAAGGGAGAGCACGAGGTGAAGATCGTGGAGGATCTGATCGACAACTTCCTGTACGTCTTCGATGTGAGTACCCCCGAAAATATCACAAAAACTAACCCTAAAACACTAAACATCTAGGAGCCAACTTCCTGTACGTCAACCTCCCAAAATTCTGTTTATCAACGGGTTTTTTGTCGCTTTCTTTCAGTTCTTTCCTGAACGTGTTCCATGTGAGAACAACTCTCTCTTCACACGGAAAGATTTCTATTTCAGCAGTTTTTATTGGTTTAACCCTGCTGTTTTCCTCGGGTCTAATCTGACCCATTTTTTTGTCCAAAAAAATCTTTAAATTTTGACCCAGAAAAACTAAACGTTGCTGGTTTATAACACAGCTTTTAAGTCGTATTTTTTATGAATATTTTAGTTCCTTCAAATATTTTGTTTCTCTTTTTTTCGACACTTTTTTTGTTTTTTTAGATGTTTAAGTTCCTTTTTACGTGATTTTTTGAATTTTGGAGGTCCGACCCAGAAGATAGACGAACGTTCTGTATGAACTGGTGATTGTGTTTCAGATCGACGAGGAGCATCGGACTCAGATCGAGCTGGAGATCAGCCTCATCACCACCTGGAAGGACACGCAGGTACAACTACACACAGCTGTCACTTACAGGGGGAATCATCTCTTTACATAAATAAAGACATTTGCACCATAAATTGTTGCAGTGTTCAAAATGTCAACATTTTTGTCAAAAGTGGAGATCTCAACCCGACTAATACACATTTTGTTTTGTACATTTTGTACAAATACACTTTTATTGTGTGTGTGTGTGTGTCTGTGTGCGTGCGTGTGTGTCTTTGTGTGTGCGTGCGTGCATGCATCTGTGTGTGTGTGTGCGGGCGTGCATGATTGCGTTTGTGTGTGTGCACGTGCTTGTGTCTCTGTGTGCATGTGTGCGTCTGTGTGTGCATGCGTGCGTGTGTGTGTGTCTTTGTGTGTGTGTGTGTCTGTGTGTCTTTGTGTGTGTGTGTCTGTGTGTGTGTGCATGTGTGTGTGTGTGTGTGTGTGCATGTGTGTGTGTGTGTGTGTGTGTGTGTGTGTGTGTGTGTGCGTGTGTCTGTGTGTGCATGCATGCGTGTGTGTCTGTCTTTGTGTGTGTGTGTGTGTGTGTGTGTGTGTGTGTGTGTGTGTCTTTCTTTGAGTGTGTGTGTGTGTGTGTGTGTGTGTGTGTCTTTGAGTGTGTGTGTGTGTGTGTGTGTGTGTGTGTGTGTGTGTCTGTCTTGTGTGTGTGTGTGTGTGTGTGTGTGTGTGTGTGTGTGTGTGTGTGTGTTTCTTTGAGTGTGTGTGTGTGTGTGTCTGTGTGTGTGTGTGTGTCTGTCTTTGTGTGTGTGTGTGTGTGTGTGTGTGTGTGTGTGTGTGTGTCTGTCTGTGTGTGTGTGTCTGTCTTTGTGTGTGTGTGTGTGTGTGTGTGTGTGTGTGTGTGTGTCTGTCTGTCTGTGTGTGTGTGTGTGTGTGTGTGTGTGTGTGTGTGTGTGTCTGTGTGTGTGTGTGTGTGTGTGTGTGTGTGTGTGTGTGTGTGTGTGTGTGTGTGTGTGTGTGTGTGTGTGTGTGTGTGCAGCTGTCTCAGGCCGGGGATCTGATCATCGAAGTTTATCTGGAGACGAAGATTCCCGACTGCTGCATCACTCTCAAAGTCAGTGTGCTCACCAGACTCTCATTTCTGTCACTTTAACATGTGTTTGTTTACACAGCATGATGTAAAATTAAATATTGTTTAAGTGTCTGTGTGTCATGTGACCCTGCAGGTGTCTCCCACCATGTGTGCTGAGGAGCTGACCAATCAGGTTCTGTATATGAGGAACATCCCGGCAGGAGACAGAGACGTCTGGATGACGTTTGAGGCTATTGAGGACGGACAGCTGGGTGAGACAGCAACACACCTGTCTCTCTGTCTGCCTGTCTGTCTGTCCCGTCTGTCTGCCACTTGTTTTCACTTCTTGTTTCTTTTTTCCAACATTTTTGGCACTTTTTCAGAGAGCTTTGTCGCTTTTTCCCCCCAAATTTCTGTCTCTGTGACAGTCTCTGACTCCTGGAGGTGAGTTCAGGGAGCCTGGGACATTTCAGTGACAGCTGTTGTTGTTTTCGTTGTGTCAGAGCGTCCGCTACACCCCAAAGAGAAAGTCCTGGAGCAGGCGCTGCAGTGGTGCAAGATGGTCGACCCGAGCTCCGCCTTCCTGCTGGTGAAGAGGGTTCCTAAAGGAGAGGGAATCAACATCCTCACCTGTAGGTCACACACACACACAGATACACACACACACAGACACACACACACAGACACAAGCACACATACACACGCACACACACATATACACGCGCACACACAGATACACACACACACACACACACACACACACACACACACACATACACACACACACACACACACACACACACACACACACACACACACACACACACACACACACACACACACACACACACACACACACACAGACACAAGCACACACACACACGCACACACACATATACACACGCACACACAGATACACACACACACACACACATATACACGCGCACACACACACACACACATACGTTCTGATCTGTCAGCTTTTAGACTGAACACATCTTTCTCTCTGTCTCTCTGTGTCTGTCTCTCTGTCTCTGTCTCTCTGTGTCTGTCTCTCTATGTCTCTCTGTGTCTCTCTGTGTCTCTGTCTGTCTCTGTGTCTCTCTGTGTCTGTCTGTCTCTGTCTCTCTGCGTCTGTCTCTCTGTGTCTCTGTCTGTCTCTCTGTCTCTCTCTGTCTCTGTGTCTGTGTCTCTCTGCGTCTGTCTCTCTGTGTCTCTGTCTGTCTCTCTGTCTCTCTCTGTCTCTGTGTCTGTGTCTCTCTGTCTCTCTGTGTCTGTCTCTCTGTCTGTCTCTGTGCCTCTGTCTCTGTCTGTCTCTGTGTCTGTGTCTCTGTGTCTCTGTCTGTCTCTGTGTCTGTCTCTGTCTGTCTCTGTATCTCTGTCCCTCTCTGTCTCTGTGTCTCTGTCTCTCTGTGTCTCTATGTCTCTGTGTCCAGCCTATAAGAGTGAGATCATGAAGATTGGGCTGTTGAAGTGTCGTGAGGAACCTCCGAAGCTCCTTCAGGGGAACAAGTTCCAGGAGAGAACGTTCCAGATCAGGAACCACAAACTGCTGCTGCTCAAAGACAAGAAGGTAACACTGGGATGTCCCACTACAGCCAGTGTCCCAGTGTCTCAGTGTCTCAGTGTCCTGACTGTCTGTGTTTCTGTGCAGAGCATCAAACCAGAGAAGGAATGGTCTCTGAAGTCCATGAAGATCTACATCGGCATCCGCAGGAAACTCAAAGCTCCGAGCAGGTACGGCCCAGTCCCAAACTGTTTAATATGACCTCTCAGGGCCCAGTCCCAAACTGTTTAATATGACCCCTCAGGGCCCAGTCCCAAACTGTTTAATATGACCTCTTAGGGCCCAGTCCCAAACTGTTTAATATGACCCCTCAGGGCCCAGTCCCACACTGTTTAATATGACCCATCAGGGCCCAGTCCCAAACTGTTTAATATGACCCCTCAGGGCCCAGTCCCACACTGTTTAATATGACCTCTCGGGGCCCAGTCCCAAACTGTTTAATATGACCTCTCGGGGCCCAGTCCCAAACTGTTTAATATGACCCCTCAGGGCCCAGTCCCACACTGTTTAATATGACCTCTCGGGGCCCAGTCCCAAACTGTTTAATATGACCCCTCAGGGCCCAGTCCCACACTGTTTAATATGACCCCTCAGGGCCCAGTCCCACACTGTTTAATATGACCCCTCAGGGCCCAGTCCCAAACTGTTTAATATGACCCCTCAGGGCCCAGTCCCACACTGTTTAATATGACCTCTCGGGGCCCAGTCCCAAACTGTTTAATATGACCCCTCAGGGCCCAGTCCCAAACTGTTTAATATGACCTCTCAGGGCCCAGTCCCAAACTGTTTAATATGACCTCTCAGGGCCCAGTCCCAAACTGTTTAATATGACCTCTCAGGGCCCGGTCCCAAACTGTTTAATATGACCTCTCAGGGCCCGGTCCCAAACTGTTTAATATGACCTCTCAGGGCCCGGTCCCAAACTGTTTAATATGACCTCTCAGGGCCCGGTCCCAAACTGTTTAATATGACTTCTCAGGGCCCGGTCCCAAACTGTTTAATATGACCCCTCAGGGCCCAGTCCCAAACTGTTTAATATGACCCCTCAGGGCCCAGTCCCAAACTGTTTAATATGACCTCTCAGGGCCCAGTCCCAAACTGTTTAATATGACCCCTCAGGGCCCAGTCCCAAACTGTTTAATATGACCCCTCAGGGCCCAGTCCCAAACTGTTTAATATGACCTCTCAGGGCCCAGTCCCAAACTGTTTAATATGACCTCTCAGGGCCCAGTCCCAAACTGTTTAATATGACCCCTCAGGGCCCAGTCCCAAACTGTTTAATATGACCCCTCAGGGCCCAGTCCCAAACTGTTTAATATGACCTCTCAGGGCCCAGTCCCAAACTGTTTAATATGACCTCTCAGGGCCCAGTCCCAAACTGTTTAATATGACCTCTCAGGGCCCAGTCCCAAACTGTTTAATATGACCTCTCAGGGCCCAGTCCCAAACTGTTTAATATGACCTCTCAGGGCCCAGTCCCAAACTGTTTTAATATGACTTCTCAGGGCCCGGTCCCAAACTGTTTAATATGACTTCTCAGGGCCCGGTCCCAAACTGTTTAATATGACTTCTCAGGGCCCAGTCCCAAACTGTTTAATATGACCTCTCAGGGCCCAGTCCCAAACTGTTTAATATGACCTCTCAGGGCCCAGTCCCAAACTGTTTAATATGACCCCTCAGGGCCCAGTCCCAAACTGTTTAATATGACCCCTCAGGGCCCAGTCCCAAACTGTTTAATATGACCTCTCAGGGCCCAGTCCCAAACTGTTTAATATGACCTCTCAGGGCCCAGTCCCAAACTGTTTAATATGACCTCTCAGGGCCCAGTCCCAAACTGTTTAATATGACCTCTCAGGGCCCAGTCCCAAACTGTTTAATATGACTTCTCAGGGCCCAGTCCCAAACTGTTTAATATGACCTCTCAGGGCCCAGTCCCAAACTGTTTAATATGACCTCTCAGGGCCCAGTCCCAAACTGTTTAATATGACCCCTCAGGGCCCAGTCCCAAACTGTTTAATATGACCTCTCAGGGCCCAGTCCCAAACTGAATATTTGTGTTGTTCCTGCAGGTGGGGGTTCACGGTGATGTCAGACAAACACCAGCTGTAAGTATCTGTGATGTCTGAGAGAAGTACTAAGTAATCTGTTAGTGCAGTTAAAATAAGTACTTATACTAAAGTGTAGAAATACTCTGTTACACCGACCTTGTTCTGTGTGTGTGTGTGTGTATGTGTGTGTGTGTGTGTGTGTGTCAGGTTTCTGTGCTGCAGCTGTGAGGCTGAGCTGTGGGACTGGATCACCAGCTTCCTCAAAGCTCAGGTCAGTACCTGCAAATAACTTGAGTCTTGTGAATAGCTGTGCCTGTCATGGCATTTTACTTTTGTGTAATGAGTGTATATATTTGTGTGTGTGTGTGTGTGTGTGTGTGTGTGTGTGTGTGTGTGTGTGTGTGTGTGTGTGTGTGTCTATGTATGTATGAAAGTGCTGTATAAATAAAGTCTGATTGATTTGTCTTTCTCTCTGTGTGTGGTAATTCTGCAGAACGATGACCCGGGTCCCCCGGTGCTGAGGCGACACTCGTCCTCAGATATCTCCAAGCAGAAGTTCGGCACGATGCCGCTTGTCCCAATCAGAGGAGACGAGAGCAACAGCAGCATGCTGTCGGCCAATCAGACGCTGGTCAGTCCTCAAAGTCCCAGCCTCAAGTTATTATCACAGGAAAGAAGTCTCTAAATCCACTTTCTTTTAGTCTCTAATCCACTTTGTGTTAGTCTCTAAATCCACTTTCTCCTAGTCTTTAAATCCACTTTCTCTTAGTCTCTAAATCCACTTTGTCTTAGTCTCTAAATCCACTTTGTCTTAGTCTCTAAATCCACTTTCTATTAGGGCCCTATTTTAACGATTTAAGCGCAAGGCGTGAAGCGCCTGGCGCAGGTGTGTTTAGGGCATTTTCATATCCACTTTCGCTAGTTTGACGGTGGAAAAAAGGGTCTTTCAGATTTCAGAAAGATGGAATTATTTTACAGGGTTATTTTTCTGAAAATAACTCAACTAAAACTAATCAGCGCTAACTTTACAACGAGAGGTCTGAAACTAGTTAAGTGTTTTGTAGATATTTAAAATATATTTCTACTTTCTTCTCTCTGCAGAGAAAGTTGCACGACAGAAGGACGCTCTCCATGTACTTTGTAAGTATTTTAAACTTTTATTTTGAGAGTATTTTCTTGACTGTATTTGCTGCATTATTGATCTATATATCAGGGTTTCAGCCGTGTCTTACAAAGTCTTGTGTTCTAGGTCTTAAAGGGTAACTACCATTTTAAACAGGTCTTAGTTTAGCGATACTGGGCTGTGTTGATGTCAGTTGGTAACAACGTTATTTAACCATCTAATGAACTATATGAGAATCTGTAACATGAACTCAAGATACAACAGGGAATATTTTCTCATCTGTGTTTTAGGCGCCTGCCATATCTTAGTTTCCCTTAAAGGTTTAAATACTCCTTCAGGTAGACAGGATTTTCAGAGAGTTGGGACAGTTAAACCTTAAATCTCTCTTCAAATGATATTTCATTAAATGTTTCTGTGTAAGTCATCAAAGTCTCCCAAACCTTCTTCACATTGTGCTGCTGAGAGTTGTGATATATGTCTTACATTTATTTTATAATGTTTTTAAAAAAAGTCTTTTTGTCTTGGTATAACCTGCAGAAACCCTGAGATATATATATATATATATATATACATACACAATATGTATTTGTGTGTTTCCTGTAAACTCAACTGAACACTAGACCAAAATAAACTAACCTAAACTTAACTAAACTAAACTAAACCAGGGATGCACCAAATCCAGGATTTGGCTTCTGATTGGGCTGAATATTTGGCTTTTTGACAGGGTTCGGTTTCTGCCGAACCTTAGAGTTTGTTCCCAGGCAACCGAACTCTATGCTTGCACTCGGCACGCTACGCTGGTCTCCGTGATGACGGCGCCGTTGATTACGGGAAGGTGTTTACGTAGGTGGAGTGTTCAATGCAATAGGCTGTGAGGAAGTGGACATGGATCTGGTGAGCAGTAGGCTGTGAGAAAGTGGACATGGATCTGGTGAGCAGTAGGCTGTGAGAAAGTGGAAATGGATCTGGTGAGCAATAGGCTGTGAGGAAGTGGACATGGATCTGGTGAGCAGTAGGCTGTGAGAAAGTGGACATGGATCTGGTGAGCAGTAGGCTGTGAGAAAGTGGACATGGATCTGGTGAGCAGTAGGCTGTGAGAAAGTGGACATGGATCTGGTGAGCAGTAGGCTGTGAGAAAGTGGACATGGATCTGGTGAGCAGAAAAAGTTGTTGTTTGGCAGTACTTTCAGTCAAAAGAAGGCCATTCAAGTCCAGCTACATGTTCAATCTGTTCAATGCTGATTGGTCTGGTGGTGGCGAGGTCCCTAAACTATACACAACATGGCCGCTGTTACAACATCTGGTCTGAAACATCTGGAAGAATATGAGTTGTTCATGAAAGAATACAGCAACTTCAGGTACAGCAAAGGAAGCACAGTCCCTGTTTACTTCATTCATGTGTTTACTGGGTTCATGGACTGAGGATGGGAAGAGGAGGCAGCACGATCTCAACCAGGGGATTCAGGATTCGGCAGAACCCCAAAAACTGGATTCGGTGCATCCCTCAACTAAACTAAACCAAACCAAACCAAACTAAACTAGGGGTGGAACGGTACACAGAAGTCACGGTTCGGTTCATACCTTGGTTCAGACATTACGGTTCAGTACGATGGAGGGAAAAGCAAAACAAAAATGCAGAAGGCAATTCTTTTTTTTATTGTGCATGTCTCAGGCTGTACCACCTAGTGTCCTACAGTCTGTCCCCTGAGCTAGCTGTCTCAGGCTGTACCACCTAGTGTCCTACAGTCTGTCCCCTGAGCTAGCTGTCTCAGGCTGTACCACCTAGTGTCCTACAGTCTGTACCCTGAGCTAGCTGTCTCAGGCTGTACCACCTAGTGTCCTACAGTCTGTCCCCTAAGCTGGCTGTCTCAGGCTGTACCACCTAGTGTCCTACAGTCTGTCCCCTGAGCTGGCTGTCTCAGGCTGTACCACCTAGTGTCCTACAGTCTGTCCCCTGAGCTGGCTGTCTCAGGCTGTACCACCTAGTGTCCTACAGTCTGTCCCCTGAGTTGGCTGTCTCAGGCTGTACCACCTAGTGTCCTACAGTCTGTCCCCTGAGCTAGCTGTCTCAGGCTGTACCACCTAGTGTCCTACAGTCTGTCCCCTGAGCTAGCTGTCTCAGGCTGTACCACCTAGTGTCCTACAGTCTGTCCCCTGAGCTAGCTGCAACAGCCTGAAGTGAGTAAAGTAAGATGTAAACAATAAGTACCCCACATCATCTCCAGACTCCATCTAGAAAATCCGACAATCAGCTATAAAACTGAAAATACAGCATCTCTGTTCGCTGCAAAAACAAACAAAATCACTTAATTAATAGCCTGACCAGCCAGACCCACATCCAGGTGTTGGGTCTGGGAACTCCCCATTGACGGAGCTCAATCCGAGGGGCGGGATAAACTGTTGTCTTTCAAATTCCCCCTGCACGTAATAGGATAGCGCTCCAACCGTACCATAACTGCAGCTACATAGGCGCCGATCAGAGCTTCAGAGCTAAGGCGGGGCTACAGATTAGGTGTCCCTAAAGAACCCACGAATCTAACAGTAGTTCCGCATTACATTCATTTGCACACAAGTTTTATTTATTTTTATACCTTGTATTCTCCGTGTAAATTCATGCACAGAACCGTGACGCTGTGTGTACCGTTCCACCCTTAAACTACACACTGTACACTACACTAAACTACACTGTTCCACCCCTAAACTAAACTAAACTACTAAACTAAACTACTAAACTAAACTCAACTAAATTACTAAACTCAACTAAACTACTAAACTACACTAAACTACACTGTTCCACCCCTAAACTAAACTAAACTACTAAACTAAACTACTAAACTAAACTCAACTAAATTACTAAACTCAACTAAACTACTAAACTACACTAAACTACACTGTTCCACCCCTAAACTAAACTAAACTACTAAACTAAACTAAACTACACTGTTCCACCCCTAAACTAAACTACTAAACTAAACTAAACTAAACTACACTGTTCCACCCCTAAAGTAAACTAAACTATTAAACTAAACTAAACTAAACTACTAAACTCAACCAAACGAAACTAAACTAAACTACAAAACTACTAGACTAAACTCAACCAAACTAAACTAATAAACTAAACTCAACCAAACTAAACTAAACTCAACCAAACTAAACTAAACTACTAAACTAAACTCAACCAAACTAAACTACTAAACTCAAACAAACTAAACTAAACTCAACCAAACTAAACTAAACTGTATGTTTGCGTGCAGCCGATGAAGGTGCAGCCCGATTCGTTGTCGGAGCGCTGGGAGTCACATGACCCCCCTGAGGACTCGTTGTCGGAGCGTTGGGAGTCAGCTGACCCCCCCGAGGACTCGTTGTCGGAGCGCTGTGAGTCAGCTGACCCCCCCGAGCCGCTGTACGAGGAGGTGGGAGACTTCGGCCTGCAGGTGCTCAGATCTCTGGAGACCAGCTTCCTGTCGGGCAGCCTCGCCGAGACGCAGGAGGTCCCCGACAACCCCCCGCTCACGCTGGTTCCCCTGGAAATGGGACATGTGGAGCGCGTCATCGTCCCCGGCGGCGGCGGTGGCGGCGTCTCCGTGAAGCCGCTGGAGACGAGCGCCGAAGGAGACGGAGTGTCTACTGCGGCGGAGAGAGTCTGCACGGCATCCCAGGAGCTGCTGCTGCAGGAACTGTCATCTGCCTTCATCAGGAAGAGCCAGGAGGAGGAAGAGGAGAGGCCATACGATGTCTGACAGGAGGAAGAGGAAGAGGAGAGGCCATACGATGTCTGACAGGAGGAAGAGGAGGAGAGGCCATACGATGTCTGACGGGCGGTGTCCACGGTGCTGTTTTTCTTCAGGGTTATAGAGGATACTAACCTGACCAGCCAGACCCACATCCAGATGTTGAGGTCTGGGAACTCCCCATTGGTCAGGGCTCAATCCCAGGGGCGGGATAAACGGTTGTCTTTCAAATTCCCCTCTGCACCAATAGGATAGCGCTCCAACCAATCAGAGCAACGCTAGCTGGTAGATTAAACTTCAAACTCCGAACACATCTTCCTTCTTTTCTCAAAGAAAAGCTGAACTCCAAGTCTTCCAGAAGACCTCTGTTCACCAGCAGCAGCCATAAGCCCCGCCCACCCACTCTATTCGCGATGTGATTGGCCTGAGTAGAATTAGTTTTTTCCAGCTCGTAAGTCAACGGAGAGTTGCTAGATTGACCCTGGCTGCAGATTATATTTGCTGCCCTTAGGGTGGTCTAGATTTCTAGGCTAAGAGGATCAGGATCGAGAACCGGCTCCAACTTGGAACCACTTTTTTTATTGCAATCGTTTGGAAAATTTGGTTTTTTGGAATTGGATCATCGGTTCCAAATTGAACACCCTCAAGTTTTAGTTTCCGTAGCAGCCGCCGTACCTCCTAGACGCTCGTTGAGTAGCGCGGAGGAGAGGCGTAAACGTAGAGAGAGTGTTCCTTTCTGAAGCACAACGCAGCGCTGAGGATGTCGGGAATCAAACCATCACCACGGAGAAGAAACCCAGCAGCAAACTGGAGCTGATATATCATATTGTTTCATATCTTTGTATTGTTTAAAGCCAGATAATAGAGTGCAGTGTGGTCTTTTCCTCTGACTTCATCACATGGTCATCACGTGTTTATTAATAACTTCTTGATGTCTGAACTGGTTACACTGGAAAGAGAATATTAACACTTATTTAGCCAAACTGTGGATGTATTATGTGCGTTATATCACAGCCTGTTTGTATCTTAACTGATGAATAAATCCATACATGTTTTCAGCCGTTTTTAGACATTTTAATGCAGAAATATTTAACATTTTATTTTCTACATGAAATGAAAAGTTAAAATAAGTCTCCTGGCTGAAGGGCAGGTTGTTTGAAGCCACATTTTAATACAGAAAAGTTTCACGTTTATTCCTAAAATGGTTACAGTTGTTATTTAAAATATTTCTCCCACAGGGGGGGGGGTGGGGGTGTTAATGTAAATATTATATATTCACATTTTCCCCAGCGTCTGTGTTTGATCCCTGAATCGATGAGACTCTGCAGGATGTAACACTGGCTGAGACCAGCAGGGGGGGCCACACACTCAGCTTTCTCTCAGCCTCTGCTCCGTAACAGCCCCGCCACACACTCCTTATTATATCTTCATATGTTTCTCTATATCTTCATATGTTTCTTTATATCTTCATATGTTTCTCTCAATATGTTCATATGTTTCTCTATATGTTTCTCTATATGTTTCATATGTTTCTCTATATGTTCATATGTTTCTCTATATGTTCATATGTTTCTCTATATGTTTAGAAGTTTCTTTATATGTTTATGCTTCTATGTTTCCTGATTGTTCTGGAAGCTTCTCATGTACATGCAGGATGATATTAAAAAACATTTATGGTTTCATAATCTGCTGTTCAAGTCTATCGTACTGGGAGGAAAGTGTGTGTGTGGGTGTGAGTGCGTGCATGTCTGTCTTTGTGTGTGCCACTCTGTGTGTGTGTGTGTGTGTGTGTGTGTGTGTTTGTTTTGACTTTTTTGTGTTTTTTCCAGGTTTTTTTCTGTTTTTTACCCTTTTTTCTCTGTCTCTCTCAACGTTTTCTACCTGTGTGTGTGTGTGTGTGTGTGTGTGTGTGTGTGTGTGTAAAGTAGTTCTGTGATCAGTTCCAGTCTCTGTCCTCACTGGAGCAGAGAGAAGGGAATTAAAAGGCGAGAAGAAGAAGAAGAAGAAGAAACAGGAAGCGCTGAGGCCGAACAAAGAGGATAGATTTCAGAGAGGAGACTAAACCCCAAACTAAATCAGTTACCGTCGGCAACCGCCTGACCTCTCAGACGCTCATCCGGCCTTTGAAGCGTTTAAAATGTCCCCTAAGTGACAAAATGCCCCGAGGCGACACACACACACTCTCTCACTCACACAGACACACACACACACACACAGAGATAGACGCACACACACACACACACAGAGATAGACGCACTCACACACACACACACTCACACACTCTCACACACACACACACACACAGAGACCACCTCAGTTGAGTTCAGCCCAAGTCCAAGAGCAGCCCGTGTGTTTGAGGTGAGCAGGTGTTTGTGTCCCAGGACATCTTGTAGTGGTTGTGGTGTCCAAACCTAACCGTTGTCGCCACATGACGCTCACTTTTAGTCGGCTGAACTCAACTTTAAAGACGCTAAACAATGTTTCCAGGTTTTGACAGACAGACGTTGCTACCCTCAGACTTTCATCACTTCTATGTCATATTCTCTACTTTATGAAACATGACAAGACAGAGAGAGAGAGAGACCCGACAAGAGCTTAGGGGATTAAGTTCATTCTCACTGCCGGTCTCACACACACACACACAGACATGCACACACACACGGACACACACATGCACGCACACACACACGCACACACACACAGACATGCACACACACGGACACACACATGCACGCACACACGCACACACACAGACATGCACACACACGGACACACACATGCACGCACACACACGCACACACACAGACATGCACACACACGGACACACACATGCACGCACACACACGCACACACACAGACATGCACACACGGACACACACATGCACACACACACACACACACACAGACATGCACACACACACACTGACACACGCATGCATGCACACACACGCACGCACACGCACAAATCCGCACACGCACACACATACAGACACACACGTGCACGCACGCACACACATGCACACGCACACCCGAACACACAAACCATAATGAACCCACACACATAGACAGACACACATGCACACACAAACACATGCACACACATACACAGACACACAGAGACAGACAAACACACACACAGACATGCACACACACACACTGACACACGCATGCATGCACACACACGCACGCACACACACACAAATCCGCACACACATACAGAAACACACGTGCACGCACGCACACACATGCACACGCACACACGAACACACAAACCATAATGAAACCACACACATAGACAGACACACATGCACACACAAACACATGCACACACATACACAGACACACACAGAGACAGACAGACACACATACAGACATGCACACGCACGCACACACACACAGACACACACCGAGCTACTGTTGATTGACTGATTGTTAATAACAGAGTATTACTGTGTGTGTGTGTGTGTGTGTGTGTGTGTGTGTGTGTGTGTGTGTGTGTGTGTGTGTGTGTGTGTGTGTGTGTGTGTGTGTGTGTGTATGTGTGCGTGCAGGCGTCCTCTCCTCCATCTCATTAACTCGTCCTTTCTCTCCACCGTTTGTCTTTGCTCTTATCTCTGATCTGAGATCATCTCCTTCAGCGCTGGGACACATCCCACAAGGACTCATTAAAGCTGCTGCTGATCCTCACACCTCTCTACACACACACACACACACACACACTGAGACACGCACACACAGAGACAGAGACACACACACTCAGACACACACACACACACACATACAGACATTCACACACCCAAAAACACACACACATATAGAGACCTTCACAGACACACACACACAGAGACACACACACACCTCTACACACACACACACACACAGACACACACACAACTCTCCACACACACACCTCTACACACACACACACAGAGAGACACACACAAAGTTTTTGTCGTCTCATTTTTGTACCTTTCATGACAATTTTGTGTGTTTTTTCAGACATTTTTGTCGCCTTTTTAGTTCAGTTCAGTTTATTCTTTGTCCCAGAGGGGCAATTTGTGTGCAGCAGGAAGACATCACATGGACATTTTTAGATGATTTGTGTTGCTGTTGGAGGAGTTGTGTAGCTTTTAGAGGAGTTGTGTAGCTGTTCAAGGAGTTGTGTTGCTGTTGTGTTGCTGTTGGAGGAGTTGTGTTGCTGTTGGAGGAGTTGTGTTGTTGTTGGAGGAGTTGTGTTGCTGTTGTGTTGCTGTTGGAGGAGTTGTGTAGCTGTTGGAGGAGTTGTGTTGCTGTTGGAGGAGTTGTGTTGCTGTTGGAGGAGTTGTGTTGCTGTTGGAGGAGTTGCGTAGCTGTTGGAGGAGTTGTGTAGCTGTTCAAGGAGTTGTGTTGCTTTTGAAGGAGTTGTGTAGCTGTTCAAGGAGTTGTGTTGCTGTTGTGTTGCTGTTGGAGGAGTTGTGTTGCTGTTGTGTTGCTGTTGGAGGAGTTGTGTTGCTGTTGGAGGAGTTGTGTTGCTGTTGGAGGAGTTGTGTTGCTGTTGGAGGAGTTGTGTAGCTGTTCAAGGAGTTGTGTTGCTGTTGGAGGAGTTGTGTTGCTGTTGTGTTGCTGTTGGAGGAGTTTTGTTGCTGTTGGAGGAGTTGTGTAGCTGTTCAAGGAGTTGTGTTGCTGTTGGAGGAGTTGTGTTGCTGTTGTGTTGCTGTTGGAGGAGTTGTGTTGCTGTTGGAGGAGTTGTGTTGTTGTTGTGTTGCTGTTGGAGGAGTAGTGTTGCTGTTGGAGGAGTTGTGTTGCTGTTGGAGGAGTTGTGTTGCTGTTGTGTTCCTGTTGGAGGAGTTGCGTTGCTGTTGGAGGAGTTGTGTTGCTGTTGGAGGAGATGTGTTGCTGTTGGAGGAGTTGTGTTGCTGTTGTGTTGCTGTTGGATGAGTTATGTTGCTGTTGGAGGAGTTGTGTTGCTGTTGGAAGAGTTGTGTTGCTGTTGGAAGAGATGTGGTGTTGTTGGAGGAGTTGTGTTGCTGTTGTGTTGTTGTTGGAGGAGTTGTGTTGCTGTTGGAGGAGATGTGTTACTGTTGGAGGAGTTGTGTTGTTGTTGGAGGAGTTGTGTTGCTGTTGTGTTGTTGTTGGAGGAGTTGTGTTGCTGTTGGAGGAGATGTGTTACTGTTGGAGGAGTTGTGATGTTGTTGGAGGAGTTGTGTTGCTGTTGTGTTGTTGTTGAGGAGTTGTGTTGCTGTTGGAGGAGATGTGTTGCTGTTGGAGGAGTTGTGTTGCTGTTGGAGGAGTTGTGTTGCTGTTGGAGGAGTTGTGTTGCTGTTTTTCTCTGAGCCAGCTCAGGTCTTTGTCTCCGTGAGTGTGTGTGTGTGTGTGTGTTAATAAGGTGTAGTAAAGGGCTGAAAGTGGGATCATGTCACCTCTGAGTCCTGCGATCTCTTAACTGTGATGAATTCTGTTCTTCTCCCACTCACAAGTGGCCCGCGGGGAGAAGAGGTGTCAGACGAACCACCAGTACAGTCTGCAACCGCAGCGTTGGAATAAAATCTGTCAACAACAGAAAAAGTTCTTTCAGCTCATTACCGGCACTTTGTCCTGTAACTAGAAAGGGTAATGATGTGTGTAGCTACAGTAAAATACACATTTTCTGTTAGACCTATTTTATAAGTTAGTATATATATCTTTATCAGCTGTGTGTGTGTATGTGCGTGTGTGTGTGTGTGTGTGTGTGTGTGTCTGTGTCTGTGTCTATGTCTGTGTGTGTGTGTGTGTGTGTGTGTGTGTGTGTGTGTGTGTGTGTGTGTGTGTGTGTGTGTGTGTGTGTGTTTGTCTGTAAGTGACTAAAAGCATTACTGTGCAGCCGTCTACATTGATCTGTCCAAGGCCTTTGACTCTGTTAACCATCGTATTCTTATCGACAGACTCAACTACCTAGGGTTCTCTCACTGCCTCGCGTGGTTCAATAACTATTTTTCTGATAGGATCCAGTGTGTTAAATCTGAGGGCCTGTTGTCTGGACCAATGGATGTCTCTACGGGGGTGCCACAAAGCTCAAATCTCGGGCCGACTCTTTTCTCCGTATATATCCATGATGTGGCACTTGCTGTCAGCAATTCTCAAATCCACCTCTATGCAGACGACACCATCCTGATACTGTGCTATCAGACCTCCAGGAGAGCTCCAATGCCATTCAGCACTCCTTCTGAAACCTCCAATTACTACTAAATTCTAGCAAAACCAAGTTCATGCTTTTCAATTGATCGCTGCCCACCCCTGCCCACCAGACTAGCATCACCACGCTCGATGGGTTGGAATTAGAAAATACCTCTCCTTTCAGCAACACATAATCCACCTTCAATCTAAAGTTAAATCCAGGATCGGTTTTTCTATTCCGCAACAGGGCCTCCTTCACTTACGCGGCCAAACTCGCTTTGGTGAAAACGACAATTTGACCTATTCTCGACTTCAGTGATGTCATTTACAGAACTGCCTGAAACTCTCTCCTGAAAAAACTGGATGCTGTCTACCACAGTGCCATACGTTTTGTGACCAGAATCCCTTACAACAGTCACCACTGCAACCTCTATTCATTAGTTGGCTGGCCCTCGTTATACACTCTTAAAGTGATGGTTCGGAGTAATTTCACCCTAGGGTCTTTGCACCATGACCTCGAGCCAAACACCCCCCCAGAAGCTTTTTTCACCTGGGTCTAACATTGGGAGAGTTAGCGTAGAGTAGCGTTATCAGCTGAATAGCTTAGCGCAGGGGCTAATGGACCCACGTTTGTATCTGGTAAATGACCCCACTAATAATGCCCGAAATGATACCAAACGTCTATAGTAGTACATATAGGTTATGTACTCATAAAACGATGGATTGGAAAGTTTGTAAGTACACCAGAAGTTTATGTAAATAACACTTGCCTGCTCTCTTCTGCTCTCTTCTGCTCTCTGCTGTTGCTGCTGCCGACAGTAAGACGAGTGCTTAGGGGCCGTCTACAAATTACTACACCGAAAAGAGATGCAACAAAAATATTTTTTAATTTAACTTATTTTTTTTAAGTAAGTGCTGTAGTATAACTAGCAGGAGACAAGTAATAATTGAGGTAAGTTTGGAGACATTACCTTATTTAATCATTAAATTAATAAATATTTTTGTTGCATCTCTTTTCGGTGTAGTAATTTGTAGACGGCCCCTAAGCACTCGTCTAACTGCAGGTAGCAGCAGCAGCAACAGAGAGCAGAAGAGAGCAGAAGAGAGCAGGCAAGTGTTATTTACATAAACTTCTGCTGTACTTACAAACTTTCCAATCCATCGTTTTATGAGTACATAACCTATTTGTACTAGTGTAGACGTTTGGTATCATTTCGGGCATTATTAGTGGGGTCATTTACCAGATACAAACGTGGGTCCATTAGCCCCTGCGCTAAGCTATTCAGCTGATAACGCTACTCTACGCTAACTCTCCCAATGTTAGACCCAGGTGAAAAAAGCTTCTGGAGGGGTGTTTGGCTCGAGGTCATGGTGTGTGTGTGTGTGTGTGTGTGTGGGTTTGTGTCTGTGTTTGTGTCTGTGTGTGTATGTCTGTGTGTGTCTGAGTGTGTGTGTGTGTGTGTGTGTGTGTGTGTGTGTGTGTGTGTGTGTGTGTGTGTGTGACTTCTGAGAGATGTATGTATGGTAATGTTCCTCTTTCTTTTATCTCCTCCAGTTCAAAGGCTCCTTTAATTTATTTTACAGCTCTTATTTTGGAAGTTTTGTAGAATGTTGGATTAATTTCTGGGCAGATTTGAATTGATACGAATAATTATGAATTTCATACATTCACTGGGATCTGTTTCGCTCCACACACCTGTTAGATAGATAGATCGATAGATCGATAGATAGATAGATAGATAGATAGATAGATAGATAGATGGAGAGAGAGAGATAGTTACAGCAGCACGTATGAGACACAGAATAACTAGAAATATTAGCACTTGTTGCAAAAAACAGACTATCCATTGTAATGTGAGCCTCAAACACACACATGGTCATATTATTCAGATACTCTCTCTCTCTCTCTCCCCTCTATCTCTCTCTCCCTCTGTCTCTCTCTCTGCAGATGTCTCACTCTTTAATTTGCGTACAGAGCAACAATCAGTCCCATCTGTCCCAGTTTTTACTTTCCTTCTCCTCCCTCTGAAAAATCACCTCTGTGCCCCCCCACCCACCCTGCACTAAATCTCCTTACTAAGCCCACACACACACACACAGACACACACACACACATACACACATACACACACACACACACACACACAGACACACACATACACACACACACACACACAGAGAGAACCGTGTCAGTGGCGTGGCGATTGAAAGCCAATCAAAAAGCTATAGAGAAGTGTTTTGGTGAGCAGGGACATAATCGGGGCCGGTCGGGGGGGGGGGGTCTGAGGTATCCCCCCCCCTCTCCCCCTGCCCCCCCAGCTCTGTGTTTGGGGGCTGCAGGCTGCTGTGAAAGAGGCTCATGCCGGCAGAAAACTGGGACAGATGGGAGGACTTAGAGGGGAGGAATAATCAGTTCATCGTCCTCCTCCCTCTCTCTGTCCATCCCTCCATCTCTCCCTCTGTCCATCCCTCCGTCCCTCCATCCTTCTGTCCCTCCATCCTTCTGTCCTCCCTCCCTCCCTCCATCCCTCTGTCCATCCCTCTGTCCCTCCATCCCTCCCTCTGTTCTCCATCCCTCTGTCCTCCCTCCATCCCTCTGTCCTCCCTCTGTGCATACCTCTGTCCCTCCATCCCTCTGTCCTCCCTCCCTCCCTCCATCCCTCTGTCCTACCTCTGTCCATACTTCTGTCCCTCCATCCCTCTGTCCCTCTGTCACTCCATCCCTCTGTCCTCCCTCCCTCCCTCCATCCTTCTGTCCTCCCTCTGTCCATACCTCTGTCCCTCCATCCCTCTGTCCTCCCTCCCTCCCTCCATCCCTCTGTCCTCCCTCTGTCCATACCTCTGTCCCTCCATCCCTCTGTCCATCCATCCCTCTGTCCTCCGTCTGTCCATCCCTCTGTCCTCCCTCCCTCTGTCCATCCCTCAACCCCTCTGTCCATCAGCCAGTTTTGTGCTATGATGCCGTGCTAAGCTAAACGCTAAAGAGGGGAAGTTGCTGATGTCCAAGCCTTCTGCAGAGAGACATCCAGCAGGAGACTAACCCAGACCTCTGGGGCCTGGAGACCTTCATCTGGAGGGACAGCAGACTCTCCCTTCAGTTAGCAGCTAACGCTAGCGGTAGAAACAGGACACAGAAAAAAAAGGACAAAACCTCAACCAGCGTTGATAAATGGGTTGGAAAAAACGAGAAAAGAAAGTGTCAAAAACCTTTAAAAAATCATAGAAAACACGGAGCAAATGTTGAAAACAGCGTCAAAAACCTTGAAAAAACCACGCCAAAGGTGTCCAAAGCGTTGAGAAAGGCGTGGATAAGTGGAGTGTAAGTGGTGGTGTGAGTGTTTGGGGGACATTCCTTCAGATTGGGGGGGTGATTGATGTCTGTGACATGTAAATCAGGGCTGATGGGCTGATTGATGACGAGTCCGTCAGACTCGAGTGCTGCCTCTCTCTGCGTGCTCCGTGGCCTTTGTGTGGCGCCCATTGAGCCCGGCGAGTCTTTGTGACCCGCACAATGACCATTCAGCTCTGTTGGTGCTAGAGCTGCTCTCCTTTCTCATCTCACACCTTACGCTCCCGAAAACCACGCCAGCAGAGAAGGGCTTCGGGCAAACACTGGCCTGCACACGGGACGGACACAAAAAACCTCCAAACAGGGATAAAACAACAGCAATAAAGATGGAAAAAATGTTGAAAAAACAACAGAAAAGCCTGACGATAAATCAAAAGTCAACAGCCAACGGGTTGGGATGGCTTCCTGTCGGCCAGCATAGACTTCCTGCAGATGTTTAGCTGCAGATGTTTGGCAACAAAAACAAAAAAAGAAGCGACTTTAAATAGTAAGAAGTCCTGTTTGAGATTATTGATATTATTGAGTTTATTGAGATTATTGAGATTAGGTCAAGGAAGGTGACAAAAATGTCAAAAACCGACAAAAACATCGGAAAAAGATACAAAACCATTGTGCAGTTGTGTAGTTTCAGATGTTTAGCTGCAGTTTGATCTGTCACTGTGGTTTCAGGACTGTCCTCAGATCAGCCTCTTCCTCCCCCATCCTCCCCCCTCCTCCCCCATCCGCCCATGAACTACCAAAATGTTGAAGAATGCGACAAAAACCTCGGAAATCTGAGTTTTCAGATCAGCCTCCTCCCCCTCTACCCTCTCTCCCCCCTCCTCCCCCTCTCTCCCCTTTCCCCCCCCTTAGACCTCTCTCCCCCCTCCTCCCCTTTCTCCCCTTTCCCCCCTCCTCCCCCCTAGACCAAACTAACAGTGGGAACAGTTTGGCCCGATGACGTAGCTGCAGATGCTGCAGATGTAGTTGCAGTTTGAACCATCCCTGTGGTTTCAGGACCGTCCTCAGACCCCCTTCCGCCCCCCCCCTTCCCCTCAGACTTCTCTCCCCCTTCCTCCCCCTCAGACCTCACACTTATCTGTCTCTCTGTCCATTCAGAGTCTCCTCTCCACACTTGACAGTCGGCTGATTCCTGTGTCTGCAGAGAAAGGCCTTTGTGTTCGCGTGTTTTCCTCTGCGGCCTCTTGTGTCAGTCACAAGAGGTCTGGTGGGGGCCACAGGGCCGTGGGGGCCACAGGGGGGGCGGCGAGCAGCGGTGGAATGTAACTATGGACATTTACTCCAGTACTGTCCTTAGGCTCCTATCTTAAACCCGGCGCAGCGCAGAGCCCTTTGCTAGTTTAAGACCGACCCAGTTGTCAGTTTCCTGTCCAGCGAGGGAAACTGACAACACCAGGGAGGTGTGTTCAGGTGCATTCTGGGTGTGCTGGTCTTACAGGGAGGTGTGTTCAGGTGCATTCTGGGTGTGCTGGTCTTACAGGGAGGTGTGTTCAGGTGCATTCTGGGTGTGCTGGTCTTACAGGGAGGTGTGTTCAGGTGCATTCTGGGTGTGCTGGTTTTACAGGGAGGTGTGTTCAGGTGCATTCTGGGCGTGCTGGTCTTACAGGGAGGTGTGTTCAGGTGCATTCTGAACGTGCTGGTCTTACAGGGAGGTGTGTTCAGGTGCATTCTGAACGTGCTGGTCTTACAGGGAGGTGTGTTCAGGTGCATTCAGGGCGTGCTGGTCTTACAGGGAGGTGTGTTCAGGTGCATTCAGGGCGTGCTGGTCTTACAGGGAGGTGTGTTCAGGTGCATTCAGGGTGTGCTGGTCTTACAGGGAGGTGTGTTCAGTAGTGTTAATTTTGTCACCAATTTTTAATTTAGTCTTAGTCTTGTGCCAAAAAAGTTTGTTAGTCAAGTTTTAGTTGACTTAAAAGTCTCGTCATTTTAGTCAAGTTTTAGTCAAAACATTTTAGTCTTTTTTTTAAATAAATTATTTCTGATAACCATTTCAGTTAAATAGTTATAAAAATAAATTAATTATATAAAGTTTTATAAATATTGAGCCTCTTCCTTATTTCACCAGTAAACGTCAAAAACAACCACTGCATGGCAAAAGGATATTTTACACTAAAATAAATGCAGCACGAAACTGGCGAGGCGTATTTCAAGTGAACGCAACATATGTGTTGTTTTTCAGACAACGGCAGCTGCAGACTGTCGTACGTCTCGTGTTGGAAAGAGAGACAAACCTTTACACCGTTTAGCTGTCAGCATTTTAACAGTGTTAAATCCAACTGCTAGCTAACGGTAGGCTAACGTTACCTGCTGCCAGGTGTAGTGTTAACTAGCTAATGGTATGCTAACGTTACCTGCTGCCAAGTGTAGTGTTAACTAGCTAACGGTAGGCTAATGTTACCTGCTGCCAGGTGTAGTGTTAACTAGCTAACGGTATGCTAACGTTACCTGCTGCCAAGTGTAGTGTTAACTAGCTAACGGTATGCTAACGTTACCTGCTGCCAAGTGTAGTGTTAACTAGCTAACGGTATGCTAACGTTACCTGCTGCCAAGTGTAGTGTTAACTAGCTAATGGTATGCTAACGTTACCTGCTGCCGAGTGTAGTGTTAACTAGCGCCCCGTGCAGCGATGTTTCGGTTGACTCTAACGTCTGTTTAGGAGCATCAGAGAGAAGCGCAGGCTATTCGGTCCGGTAGATCGTAGATCGATAGTCGTTAGGGTACCTGTCGGGTCTCGGTAACAGCTGAATATTCTGTCTCATGATGAAAAAGAAGAGACGATTGTAGGCGAAAATGAAGAGAGATTTTATCTTAGTTTTTATTTTATGCAAAACATTTTAGTCTCGTCTTTTTTCGTCAACAATAATGCACGTTAATTTAGTCTTAGTCAGTGTTTTTGGACATCGCCGCAGTCTCGTCATCGTCTCGTCTTAGTCATGGAAAAAAGTCTCGTCTGACGAAATTAACACTAGTGTTCAGCTGCATTCTGGGAGTATTGCTATCTTGAGGCAGTGGGAAGTGATCTCACCATTGACCACCAAAAACCTGGTCTAAAGTCAATAACGCAGCATTTCATTGTTATTTTAACCAAGCATTAGTAAAATGCTCCTAGGCTCGTACACAGCGCGCGCACACTATGCTTGTTACACACACAGAGACACACACTATGCTTGTTACACACACAGAGACACACACTATGCTTGTTACACACACAGAGACACACACTATGCTTGTTACACACACAGAGACACACACTATGCTTGTTACACACACAGAGACACACACTATGCTTGTTACACACACAGGGACACACACTATGCTTGTTACACACACAGGGACACACACTATGCTTGTTACACACACAGGGACACACACACACAAATGCAGAAGATTACAAATTAAAATATTAGGGTGTAAATCCTCCATCATAACAGCAATGCTCCAAGGTCCAAACGCGCCTGGCTTTTAAAGGGAATGGGAGCTGATCTCTGATTGGTTGATTGCATGTTATGCCCAAAATACACCTCTGATTAATGAAGACACTAAGGACAACCCTTTAGGACCAGGTGCCTGGTGCACGGACCCTTTTTGTCCACCATTAAACTAGCTAAAGTGGTTTCGTACACGCCCTAAACACACCTGCACCAGGCGTGTATGTGTGTGTGTGTACAGCCCTGCTTACAGACTTTTACTAAAGGGACATTTTCACTGCAGGACTTTTACTGTAACAGAGTATTTTTACTGTGTGGTATTAGTACTTTTACTGAAGTAATCTGACTACTTCTTCAGACCGAGGCTGGCGGCCCCTCTCCGGTCACGGTCTCGTCTCTTTCACTGACAGTTTGTTCTCAATTAGATAGCTTTTGTCCCCGAGTGAAAGCTTCAGCCGACCAACTCGGCGCGGCCATCTGGGGAGGGCTTTCTGTCGCCGTGGAGAGGTGGCATCCATCCCATAATGGCGATGTTTCGCCTGTCCGCGAGCCCCCGCTGCCACGCTCTTTATACTCTCGTTTTGGCTTTTTTCAAAGCTTGGCCTTTCAGCGCGGCTGAATAGCACTTAACTAGCTTTTAAAAACTTCCTGGATATCTAAATCTCAGCGAGACGAGTTCAGACACTCAGGAATGTGGCGCTGCCGCAACGCTCGCTTCAAACTGTTCCAACTTTATTGAACACGCTGTTACAGCAACAAGACGCTCACTGGGTTCAGATTCTCAGAGGGACATTCACTGGTCAGATAGACAGACAGACAGAAAGAGAGGAAGATGTCACTGATCATCGTTTAGGGGAGAGATTGGGGGAGACTGGGGGAAGTTTTGGGGGAGGTTTTAGGGGATAGATTGGGGGAGACTGGGGAGGTTTTAGGGAGAGATTGGGGAGGTTTTAGGGGAGAGATTGGGGGAGACTGGGGGAGGTTTTAGGGGAGAGATTGGGGGAGGTTTTAGGGGAGAGATTGGGGGAGACTTGGGGAGGTTTTAGGGGAGAGATTGGGGGAGGTTTTAGGGGAGAGATTGGGGGAGACTTGGGGAGGTTTTAGGGGAGAGATTGAGACCAGTGTCTTTGGTCTGATGGCCTCTGCACTACGTATTATTATTTCTTATAGTTATACTTATAGTTATGTTTTGTTGTGGCCCATAGCAGCCATCAGCAGGGCCTCCTGCAGGCCTCAGACCTCACTTTGGACACCGTGCTGGTGTGTGTGTGTGTGTGTGTGTGTGTGTGTGTGTGTGTGTGTGTGTGTGTGTGTGTGTGTGTGTGTGTGTATGTGTCTGTGTACCTGTTTCACTATATTCGTGGGGTCCAAAAACTGGAGAATACAGTATACTTGTGGGGTCTGCACAGCCTTGTGGGGCCCAGAGTTGGACCCCACAACATTAAAGAGCTGTTTGAGGGTTAAGACTTGGTTTTAGGATTAGGGTTAGAATTAGGTTATGGCTAAGGTAAGGGTTAAGGTTAGGCATTTAGTTGTGATGGTTAAGGTTAGGGTAAGGGTTAAGGTTAGGCATTTAGTTGTGATGGTTAAGGTAAGGGTAAGGGTTAAGGTTAGGCATTTAGTTGTGATGGTTAAGGTTAGGGTAAGGGTTAAGGTTAGGCATTTAGTTGTGATGGTTAAGGTTGGTAAGGGTTAAGGTTAGACATTTAGTTGTGATGGTTAAGGTTAAGATAAGGGTTAAGGTTAGACATTTAGTTGTGATGGTTAAGGTTAAGGTAAGGGTTAAGGTTAGACATTTAGTTGTGATGGTTAAGGTTAGGGTAAGGGTTAAGGTTAGGCATTTAGTTGTGATGGTTAAGGTAAGGGTAAGGGTTAAGGTTAGGCATTTAGTTGTGATGGTTAAGGTTAAGATAAGGGTTAAGGTTAGGCATTTAGTTGTGATGGTTAAGGTTAAGGTAAGGGTTAAGGTTAGGCATTTAGTTGTGATGGTTAAGGTTAGGGTAAGGGTTAAGGTTAGGCATTTAGTTGTGATGGTTAAGGTTAAGGTAAGGGTTAAGGTTAGACATTTAGTTGTGATGGTTAAGGTAAGGGTAAAGGTTAAGGTTAGGCATTTAGTTGTGATGGTTAAGGTTAGGGTAAGGGTTAAGGTTAGACATTTAGTTGTGATGGTTAAGGTTAAGGTAACAAGGTTAGACATTTAGTTGTGATGGTTAAGGTTAGGGTAAGGGTTAAGGTTAGGCATTTAGTTGTGATGGTTAAGGTTAGGGTAAGGGTTAAGGTTAGGCATTTAGTTGTGATGGTTAAGGTTAGGGTAAGGGTTAAGGTTAGGCATTTAGTTGTGATGGTTAAGGTTAGGGTAAGGGTTAAGGTTAGGCATTTAGTTGTGATGGTTAAGGTAAGGGTAAGGGTTAAGGTTAGACATTTAGTTGTGATGGTTAGGGTTAGGGTAAGGGGCTAGGGAATGCATTATGTCAATAACGGGTCCCCACAAAGATAGTGAAACAGACTTGTATGTGTGTGCGCGCGCGCGTGTGTGTGTGTGTGTCTCTGTATGTATGTGTGCGTGTGTGTGTCTCTGTATGTATGTGTGTGTGTGTGTGTGTGTGTCCCTGTGTGTCTGCGTGTGTGTGTGTGTCTCTGTATGTATGTATTTGTGTGTGTCCCTGTATGTATGTGTGTGTGTGTGTGTGTGTCTCTGTGTGTGTGTGTGTGTGTGTGTGTGTGTCTCTGTATGAGTGTGTGTGTGTGTGTGTGTGTGTGTGTGTGTCTCTGTATGAGTGTGTGTGTCTCTGTATGTGTGTGTGTGTGTGTCTCTGTATGATTGGGTGTGTCTCTGTATGTGTGTGTGTGTGTGTGTGTGTGTCTCTGTATGTGTGTGTGTGTGTGTCTCTGTATGTGTGTGTGTGTGTGTGTCTCTGTATGAGTGTGTGTGTGTCTGTGTGTGTCTCTGTATGAGTGTGTATGTGTGTGTGTGTGTCTCTGTATGTATGTGTGTGTGTGTGTGTGTGTGTGTGTGTGTATGAGTGTGTATGTGTGTGTGTGTGTGTGTCTCTGTATGTGTGTGTGTGTGTGTGTGTGTGTGTGTGTGTGTGTGTGTGTGTGTGTGTGTGTGTGTGTGTGTGAGAGAGAACAGATGGCTCTGTGTGCAGTTTGTCTTCTCTTCTGTCTGCAGGTCAAACGGTGTCATTTGTTGTGATAATTCTCTGATGTAATGAAACCTGTTTGCTGTGCATCGCTCTGCTCCTCTTCATCGCTCTGCTCCTCTTCATCACCTCCTTTTCATCGCCATCTCTTCATCACCTCCTCTTCATCGCCTCCTCTTCATTACCTCCTCTTGATGTGTTCATTTCTGTTTCACAACAGCAGAAACATGTCAACATGTGGACTCAGACCAGTGGCTTCAGTCTGATGACTCTGCTACTTCAACACTGGTTTTGGTTGGGGGAGATTTTAGGGGGTGTTTGGGGGAGATTGAGGGAGATTTTAGGGGACAGATAGGGGCCAGTTGCTTCAGTCTGAGTCTAATAATGAGTTCATCTCTTAAAGGAGGAAAAACAAAATGATAGAAGAAGTACAAACTTTAATCGACGCGTTTCTTTAAATTCGGAGAGACCGAAACCTTTCCTTTGTTCCTGGGACAGATTCAGCATCACAGATCCAGATTATTCTAGAAACATGGAGACTAATGCACCTTTCACCCTCGGGTTGCATGAAAAACAACACTTTTTGTTGTCCCTATCTCAATATTTTCAGTCACGTTATTCAAAGTTTAGTATTTTACATTTTAGTGTTTTTTTTCCCATTGTTTTAGTCACTTTTTTTCAACTTTTTAATCACTTTTTCTGACGTTTTTTTCCTGCTTTTTATGTTTTAGTCACTTTAGTGAATGTTTTTGGGTGCTTATTTTTGACGGGTATTTTTTGGAGTTTTAACAGTTTTTTTAATAATTTTTTGATGTTGCTTTTTTTAATGTTGATGTTTTTTTTTTTTTTACATTTTCGGAACTTTATCAACGTCCCATATTTTCTGATATAAAAAAACTTTGAAAACGGTTCAAATTTGACCCGAGGACAACATGAGGGTGAAATAAAATAATCAGAGTAAAATCTGTGAGTGATAGAAGCTGCAGACTGCTGGAATGAATGATGAATGTGATTGTTGAACTCTTGCATGATCCTCTGTGAACACACAGAGCTGCAGCTGAATATAAAAAGCTAAAGCTGGCGTTTGGTCACACGACTGCATCGCCCCAAATCTGCCCTGATCCCCAGAGAGAAAGAGAGGGGGGATTAGGGCCATGTTGGGGTGGGAGAGGAGGGGGGAGCCAGGGCTTTAGATGGGTTTGAATAAAGGGAATGAGAAAGAAATTAGACCTCTGGGAAAGTTTGGAAGAACACGAGCTGAGCAAACGCACATTCGATGATTTAGAGTCGATCCAGGAACCAGGAAACTTCACACAAGTATGTACTCTAAAGTACATACTTGTGTATCAGAACTTCACTTCTGTACACAAGTCCTATGTGAGAAAACGTTTCTTTGTTTGGGGGATTTTTGAGTTTTCAGAAAGAAGAGTTGTGAGGTTCCCAACCTCCGCGGTTAGACCCCCCAGGAGGTCCCGAGATAAACGTAAGGTCACAGCGAGCGAGTCTTTCAGAGCCCGTCTGCTCATCAAGGGCCCTGTGACGGACCCCGAGCCTCAGGTTGAGAAACTGGGATCAAACAAATCCACAATCATACAAAATAACTTTTATACTTTTATTTTAATATATTATTTATTATTAACTTTTATTTTGTTGGGTGTCTGGGGAGAGATATTGGGGGAGGTTTTGGTGGGTGTTTAGGGAGATATTGGGGAGATTGGTGGAGGTTTTTTTGGGTGTTTGGGAAAAGATATTGGGGGAGGTTTTGTTGGGTGTTTGGGAAAAGATATTGGGGGAGATTGGGGGAGGTTTTGGTGGGTGTTTGGGGGAGATATTGGGGGAGGTTTTGTTGGGTGTTTGGGGAGAGATATTGGGGGAGGTTTTGGTGGGTGTTTGGGGAGAGATATTGGGAGAGGTTTTGGTGGGTGTTTAGGGAGATATTGGGGAGATTGGGGGAGGTTTTGTTGGGTGTTTGGGAAAAGATATTGGGGGAGATTGGGGGAGGTTTTGGTGGGTGTTTGGGGAGATATTGGGGGAGGTTTTGTTGGGTGTTTGGGGAGAGATATTGGGGGAGGTTTTGGTGGGTGTTTGGGGAGAGATATTGGTGGAGGTTTTGGTGGGTGTTTAGGGAGATATTGGGGAGATTGGGGGAGGTTTTGCTGGGTGTTTGGGAAAGGATATTGGGGAGATTGGGGGAGGTTTTGCTGGGTGTTTGGGAAAGGATATTGGGGGAGATTGGGGGAGGTTTTGCTGGGTGTTTGGGAAAGGATATTGGGGGAGATTGGGGGAGGTTTTGCTGGGTGTTTGGGGGTCAGCGGCCAGGTTTCAGCAGCCCCCCCACGGCGGCGGCGGCAGCTCTGAAGCTCCGCCTTTTGTTGCCCGTTTGTTTACCTTGCTCGGCCGGGAGATCAATAGCTGGGTCTGAATGAGGCGGTGCTCCTTTATCCGCTGGCCCCTGAACGCAGCGCACCTCAGAGGGCCGGTGATTAAGAGCCCAACAGGCCACCTCGGGCTCAAAGGCACAAAGGAAGCCGCTCCACTTATCCAATAAAAAAAAGGGTCCCACACAATCAGAGCGGGCGGCATCCTGCTGACATCACACTTCAGTGATCAGTGGACGGGTGCAGGATAAAGAGGGAGCACTCCAACCGACAGACCCTCACCCATTCAGACCGGAGGGGGGAGGGAGGGGGGAGGGCTTGTTAACCCCTCACCGAGGAGACTGAGAGGCTTCAAGTGTGGCGGAGCTTTTTAACTGACTGACTGCTGCAGCAAGAAGAAGAAGAAGAAGAGAGTTCAGAGAGTCCAACGGGCGAGAATTCAGGAGAGATCGGGGGAGGGAGAGGGGGAGTTTTTAGGGGGAGACTGGGAGAGACTGGGGGAAGTTTTAGGGGGAGACTGGGTGAAGTTTTTAGGGGGAGATTGGGGGAGGCTGGGGGAGGTTTTCAGAGAGGTTTTAGGAGGAGATTGTGGGAGGTTTTAGGGGGAAACTGGGGGAGGTTTTAGGGGGAGACTGGGGGAAGTTTTAGGGGGAGACTGGGAGAAACTGGGGCAGGTTTTAGGGGGAGACTGGGGGAAGTTTTAGGGGGAGACTGGGGGAGGTTTTAGGGGGAGACTGGTGGAGGTTTTAGGGGGAAACTGGGGGAGGTTTTAAGGGGAGACTGGTGGAGGTTTTAGGGGGAGACTGGGGGAGGCTGGGGGAGGTTTTCAGGGAGGTTTTAGGGGAGATTGTGGGAGGTTTTAGGGGGAAACTGGGGGAGGTTTTAGGGGGAGACTGGGGGAAGTTTTAGGGGGAGACTGGGAGAGACTGGGGGAAGTTTTAGGGGGAGACTGGGGGAAGTTTTAGGGGGAGACTGGGAGAGACTGGGGGAGGTTTTAGGGGGAGACTGGGAGAGACTGGGGGAAGTTTTAGGGGGAGACTGGAGGAAGTTTTAGGGGGAGACTGGGAGAGACTGGGGGAGGTTTTAGGGTGAGGTTTGGACAGCGACATAGGTAACCACCAGAATAGGTTGAAAGTGTCTAGCTGTTTGTTCAACATGTGGTGGTGTTTGAATTCTCAGCGGTTCATTTCATTCACTATATAGTCCTCTATAAAATACCCACAATGCACAGCTAATACATACAATTTTCTACATGTTACTCCCGTATCCCACAATGCAATGCGGCCATGTTTTCCTATAGGAGAAGAAGAAGCAGAAGGACCTGCGCAAACTGAAAAGGGAAAATGGAGCAGCGTTTGGTTTCTAAACAGTGGAAATGTAACATGCAACATACATATATATATATATATATATATATATATATATATATATATATATATATATATACACACCTTCTCATTCAATGCGTTTCCTTTTTATTTTCATGACTATTTACATTGTAGATTCTCACTGAAGGCATCAAAACTATGAATGAACACATATGGAATTATGTACTTAACAAAAAAGTGTGAAATAACTGAAAACATGTCTTATATTTTAGATTCTTCAAAGTAGCCACCCTTTGCTTTTTTTGATAACTCTGCAAACCCTTGGTGTTCTCTCAATGAGCTTCATGAGGTAGTCACCTGAAATGGTTTTACCTTCACAGGTGTGCTTTGTCAGGGTTAATTAGTGGAATTATTTCCCTTATTAATAAAAAAAAAAAAAGGGTGGCTACTTTGAAGAATCTAAAATATAAGACATGTTTTCAGTTATTTCACACTTTTTGTTAAGTACATAATTCCATATGTGTTCATTCATAGTTTTGATGCCTTCAGTGAGAATCTACAATGTAAATAGTCATGAAAATAAAAAGGAAACACATTGAATGAGAAGGTGTGTCCAAACCTTTGGCCTGTACTGTATATACCAGTATACTGTATATATCTGTCTGTCTGTCTGTCTCTCTCTCTGTCTGTCTCTCTCTTTGTCTCTGTGTCTGTCTGTCTGCCGAGCAGTTACAGGAGGTGAAGTCTATCAACAGGATGAAGACCTGAAGGCGTGTCCAGGTCCAGGTCTCGTTGTCCCGGCTGTAATCCTGAGTGGGGGGAGCGTCTCTACCAGCTGCACGGCGAACCCAAAGCCCCGCCCCTTCCTGTTTGGGGGTACAAAGGATGAAAGGGTGAGTCCTGCTGGGTGGCAGCAGCTCCAGGTGACCACAGCAACCTGTATACAGCCCATTTAGAGCTCTGGAGGGGGGCAGGGGGGGCGGCTCGGGGTCTTTCTCTTGTGTTTTAACCCAACCACATAATCTCAGCCTTGGAGGGTCCACACAATGAAGGTGGCACCGCAGAGGCCGGCCTCCAAATCGTAATAATACAGCCGGCTCAGGTTACATATGTGGCTGAATGGACTGGGCACACCGGCTTCTTATTGTTGCTGAGTTTTCTCAGGACCAATTAGTGTCCAACAGCCCAGAGACCTGCAGCCCAGAGACCTACAGCCCAGAGACCTGCAGCCCAGAGACCTGCAGCCCAGAGACCAGCAGGCCAGAGACCTGCAGCCCAGAGACCTGCAGCCCAGAGACCTGCAGCCCAAAGACCTGCAGCCCAAAGACCAGCAGGCCAGAGACCTGCAGCCCAGAGACCTGCAGCTCAGAGACCTGCAGCCCAGAGACCTGCAGCCCAGAGACCTGCAGCTCAGAGATCCAACAGCTCAGAGACCTGCAGCTCAGAGAGAGGAAACCTACACGTAAACATCTCATGTCAGAACTCTTCAGCGTACGCGGTCCCACACAGCTGCTCACACCTCATCACATGGTGATTACTTTGTTTACAGTTGGGTCCCTTTTTTCCAAACAGCGTGCAGCTAAGACCAGTACTGATTCTACAGCGAGTAGATCTGAGCCGGGCGGGCAATCTGATTGGTCAACGGGACATTTAGAACGGGACACCGTCACTGAAAATATGAATATATTTGAATATTACATTTGGTTGTCTTTTCTGACTACTCACTCCCTCTCCCTCCCTTGCTCTCTCTCTCTCCCTATCTCCCTCTCTCCCTCCCTCTCTCTCTCCCCCTATCTCCCTCTCTCCCTCCCTCTCTCTCCCCCTATCTCCCTCTCTCCCTCCCTCTCTCTCTCTCCCTCTCTCTCTCTCTCCCTATCTCCCTCTCTCCATCCCTCTCTCTCTCCCCCTATCTCCCTCTCTCCCTCCCTCTCTCTCTCCCCCCTCTCTCCCTCTCTCCCTCCCTCTCTCCCCCCTATCTCCCTCTCTCCCTCCCTCTCTCTCTCCCCCTATCTCCCTCTCTCCCTCCCTCTCTCTCTCCCCCTATCTCCCTCTCTCCCTCCTTCTCTCTCTGCCTGCTGGCATGACAGAAGTTGTAATTGCAGATGATTTCAGCTCCCAGTGGAACTAATGTGATAAAATCTAAGAAAGAGACACACTGGACAAAGACACAGAGATGTAGGGGGAGGGGGGTCGGCCGAGGCAACAAGTGCCTTTTGGTTTTTTTTGGGATTGCAGGGGGGGGGACCTAATGGGATTTTCCAAGGAGCTTTGGCAGATCTCCTGCCTGCCCTTTCAGGATCAGGCTTTTGGCTGCCAGGCGGCACACTTCCGCGCCTTGTTGGCCTCACGTCACCCCCCCCACCCTGACCCCCCAGACTGCCCAGACACCCCCCCATCACTGAGCTGTACGATCAGACGGATGAGGCCCCCCCACTCTCTGCAGGACTGCAGGCAGGTGTCAGCGCTGTCTTCGATTAAAGAAGTTCTTCGTTCTCTTTCACACCTGTAGTTACCTTTGAAAAGCTACAACAAAGTTAAGCTCTATCATCCCTAGGTCCTCTCATTCATATTGTCCTATCATTCATATTGTCCTATCATTCATATTGTCCTATGATTCATAGTGTCCTATAATTCCTAGTGTCCTATAATTCCTAGTGTCCTATCATTCCTAGTGTCCCATCATTCATAGTGTCCTATCATTCCTAGTATCCCATCATTCATAGTGTCCCATCATTCCTAGTGTCCCATCATTCCTAGTGTCCTATCATTGCTAGTGTCCTATCATTCCTAGTGTCCCATCATTCATAGTGTTCCATCATTCCTAGTGTCCTATCATTCCTAGTATCCCATCATTCATAGTGTCCCATCATTCATAGTGTTCCATCATTCCTAGTGTCCTATCATTCCTAGTATCCCATCATTCATAGTGTCCCATCATTCCTAGTGTCCTATCATTGCTAGTGTCCTATCATTCCTAGTGTCCCATCATTCATAGTGTCCCATCATTCCTAGTGTCCTATCATTCCTAGTGTCCTATCATTCCTAGTGTCCCATCATTCATAGTGTCCTATCATTCCTAGTGTCCCATCATTCCTAGTGTCCCATCATTCATAGTGTCCCATCATTCCTAGTGTCCTATCATTCCTAGTGTCCTATCATTCCTAGTGTCCCATCATTCCTAGTGTCCTATCATTCCTAGTGTCCCATCATTCATAGTGTCCCATCATTCATAGTGTCCCATCATTCATAGTGTCCCATCATTCATAGTGTCCCATCATTCCTAGTGTGACTGCTGCTGTATGAAGCCTGATTTCTGGTTCTGTGGAGGCTCTACACAGAGCTTTCTCTGTAACTACGTAAGTGGCCTGAAGTTTCTACTTGTGCACAGGTGGTGGTGATGGCCCAGTGGATATGACCCATGCCTTTGGTGTGGGAGACCCGGGTTTGGTTCCCACTGTGATACCTAAACCAATGTGTCCCTGAGCAAGACACTTAACCCCTAGTTGCTCCAGAGGTGTGTGGTCTCTGACATATATAGCAATTGGAAGTCGCTTTGGTTAAAAGCATCATCTAAGTGACATGTAATGTAATGTGTTTTTAATAGAATAGCAGGGCTGGTCTGTGTATGTGTCTGTGTGTGTCTGTGCATGCGTGCATGTGTGCGTTCGGACTGTACAACAATGATAGAAAGCCATACAGGAACAGTAGTATACAGCTGTAAAAACATTATGAAATATGTTTATTTAAACACACTAGTATAAGTTCGGTACTGAGTATCGGCCGATACACAACTTGAGGTATCACAATCAGATTCGGGAAGAAAAAACCTGGTATCAGAAGATGTCTAATAAAAGTTGTCTGTGTTTAACCTGCATAGGTTCATGATGCAGGAGGACAGATACCAGACAGCTGGATCTGGATCAATAGGAGGTTTTGGGTTTCTCCGGATCAATGAAGCCACTTCAGCTCCGGTTTCTCTCTCCGACACATCTTCAGCTGGAGAGGAACGGAGGAAACCCACTTCATGTTTTACAATCCTTCCCCGAAAGATCCAAGCAGGCCTTCCTACGCTCAGCGTGTAGCGCGCTAGCTACAAGGGAATTGGAGCTACACAAACAGCTGGAGTCACATCTGTTTGTACCTGAGCAGTCTGTGCTGCCTTCAGGGACCTGAACCTCTGACCTCCAGCAGGACACAGTTAGGGGGAGAGGCTTTGTTGCTTTTTTCAAAGTTTTCGTATATTTTCTCCTGGTTTATGATGAGGTAGTAAAGCGGCATCAGTGCGTTGGTCTTTCCTTCCTTCAGGGTCTGTGCTGCCTTCAGGGTCTGTGCTGCCTTCAGGGTCTGTGTTGCCTTCAGGTACCTGAACCTCTGACCTCTGAGCAGGAAATTACTGCGTGGGTTCAAACGTACATGACCGCCAGCTCCCTGAGAGGAAGAGCTGGATCTTTGTTTTGCTTTTTCTGACGGTTTGATGTCCAGGCGACCCCACCACCCCCACCCCCCCGACCTCCAAGCCTCTTTGTAGCTGCTCCCTTTTACAGCAGTGAAGAAGTAGAAGAAGAATAGAGTCTGTGTGTGTGTGTGTGTGTGTGTGTGTGTGTGTGGGTTTGATTTGATTTGATTTATTGGAGTCCACCCACAACTTGTGCAGCTATACATTGCCGTGCATCATTACATTAAAAACAACCACCAAAAAACAACATTCAATACAGCACTGAAAGAAAAAAATATATACAAGACATAACAACATTCAACACAACACAGGACAACCCAGGACCTAGTTTCAATTATTCACAGACTGATGAGATTAGGATATTGTTCACTAATAATAAGACCAAGCAAATGCACACAGAGAACCCTCAATGATCCTAAGAGCATTCATTAAGGATTACCCAGTACAGCTAGGAGATGTTATTTAAGGAATAGAGGTTTTAGAATTGAGGTTTTTTCCTGTTTTCTTGAATGACATGACTAGGCATTGCATTCCAATTAATCATGGCTCTATATATAGACAGACAGACAGACAGACAGACAGACAGACAGACAGGTAGACAGACAGACAGACACACTCAGGTGTCAGCAGGTGCTGCAGACTTTTATCTCTGGGTAAATAAACTGATCTGAGCTTCATGAAGTGATGGATGGGTTTCCTGCTTCACCTGCCTCTAACAAAGTGTGTGTGTGTGTGTGTGTGTGTGTGTGTGTGTGTGTGTGTGTGTGTGTGTGTGTGTGTGTGTGTGTGTGTGTGTGTGTGTGTGTGTGGATTAAGCTCCTGTTGCTGTGTCTCGTGCACACGCAGCGCTGCAGAGTTTCTCCAGAATAAAAACGAGTTCACGTGTCTGAACATCAAGTGTCTGAAGCGCTTCAGTCTGGGGGGGCCGCGGGGCCCCCAGGGGGGTCTGAAGGGGTCCGAGAGGGTCCGAGGCCCTCTGAAACCTTTTCAGCTTTTTCAAAATGTTTATGCACCGGTCTAGGAGTGTAAGACATAATTGGTATTCTTCAACTTTTCAGTGCCATTCATATTAATTTAACCCATATTCATATTCACTACTTCACATACTTCAACACATTTGAACCAGCAATCCAGTGTAGCCTCAGCATTCACACTACTATACTAGTGTGTGTGTGTGTGTGTGTGTGTGTGTGTGTGTGTGTGTGTGTGTGTGTGTGTGTGTGTGTGTGTGTGTGTGTGTGTGTGTGTGTGTGTGTGTGTGTGTGTGTGTGTGTGTGTCAGCGTTCAGCGTTCACAAAGCAATTAGAAACTACAGAACTGGAGCATTTCATTCAGAGCTGCAGCTGAAATGCAGTTAATGCATGAGTGCACATGCACAGCCCCCGTCATCTCTTTGTGAACACGGATCTGATTTCAGACTCCAACATCTCCCTCCCCTCTCTCTGACAACTTGTTCTGCTCGTGTTGTGGCGAGCTGTGAGCCGTGAAAGAGAAACAGCGCATGCAGAACCATGAAAAAGCCATTAAAAGAATATTTTCTCTGCCCAGCTTTTGTGTCTCTCTCTCTCTCTTTCCCTTTCTCCCCCTCTCTCTCTCTCTCCCCCCACTCCTCTCTCCTCCTCCTCTCTCTCCTCCTCCCTCCTCTCTCTCCTCCTCCCTCTCTCTCTCCTCCTCCCTCTCTCTCCTCCTTCTCTCCTCCTCCTCCCTCTCTCTCTGACACAAACAAATGCAAATGGACGTGAGTACGTTTTTGTTGCTTTTTCCAACACTTTCAGCACTTTTGTCACCTTATTTTAACATTGCTTTCTCTCCCTCTCTCCACCCCCTCTCTCTCTCCCTCTCTCCCTCTCTCTCTCCCCCCCCCCTCTCTCTCTCTCCCTCTCTCCCTCTCTCTCCACCCCCTCCTCTCTGTCTCTCTCTCTCTCTCCCTCTCTCCCTCTCTCTGTCCCCCCCTCTCTGTCTCTCTCTCTCTCTGTCCCTCTGTCTCCCTCCTCCCCTCTCCCCCTCCCTCCCGCCCCCTCTCTGTCCCCCCCCCCTCTTTAAACAAATGTAAATGCCCGTGAGGACCCCCGTTTGAGAGCAGCTCTGAATGCTTTTAAAGGAGCTCCTAATTAATCTAAGTACAGCAGCAATAGGCCCACTCGGAGTTCCCTTCAGCCCTTTATCTGAAAGGGGGAGGACAAAATAAAGCAAAAGAGAAAGAAAGGAAAGGAAAGAAAAGAGAGAGGGGATCCGCCTCATTCAGCCCTCCATGTTTAGCCCCCCCCGCTGGATGCAATCCCTCTGATTCCTCCCAAAGTAATAAGAATAAGAAACCCTTTATTCATAAAAACAAGTCACAACGTGCTTCAACAAACACGGGTCGTACTAATGACAGAGGGATGAACGAGTGAACGTTGTTTACATCAACGTTAAAAAAGACAACAATTACATACAAAACAGGATGAAAAAACAATGAAAAAAAGCCTCAAAAAAGTGTAAAAGACGAGTAATAGATTACTTTATGCCTTCTCTTGTCATCGGGTCTAATCTGAACCGAATTCAAAAAGGTTCTATATCACAAATTTGGGTTTCTCTCAACCAAATTGTAAAAAAAGAAAAGTTCCCTATACATATATATATATATATATATATATATATATATATATATATAAGAAATATACAAAAGAAATATATATAAGAAATATATATAAGATATAATATATAATATAAGAAATATACAAAAAACATCTAAAAAAAGTTTTAAATGTTTTAATTCTGACCCAGACAAACCACATGTTGCCTGTTGGTCGTCGGGGAGACAACAGAAGCTGAGAGGTCAACCCTTCGTGTTGTCGTCCCGTCAACGCTGCAACATTTCAACCTTTGGTGTCTTTTGCAACATTTTTGTGGCTTTTCCTTGACGTCTTTGTCAATTTGTTTCTGCGTATTTCTGATATTTTTCTCCCTTTTTTCAACGTCCTTTCATACATTTCTTTTTGCTAAATGCTGTAAAATTGAATGGAAGTAGTGAACTGATGAATAAATCTCCTTGTGCAGAGCGTTGTAGGGAACCATCCACGTTATGTCTTTTTAAATAGTTGACAGAAACCCAAATGTTGTGATGTAGAAACCTGATCATCAGGAGGTTAAACTCACAAACTGAGACCAACATCTCAACAATCCTGTTGGGTTGTTGTCCCGTCGACCAACAGGCAACTTTTGGGTTTTTCTGGGTCAAAATTTAAAAAATAAAACTTTTTTTTTGACAGTTTTGTAGCTTTTCTGATGTTTTCTGAAGCTTTTCTGATGTTTTTTGCACTTTATTTTAAGTTTTTGTGGGTTTTTTTTCCAAGTTTTTTTCCAAAATTGTTGTCACTTTATTTGTTACTTTTATCAATTATTTTTGTCAAATGCTATAAAATTAAATTAAACACCCAAATTCAATGAAATTAGTGAACTGGTTATGTATTTTACTTGTGAAGAGCGTTGTAGGGAACCATCCATGTTATTTCTTTTGACAATTATGTTGAACAAAATCCAAATTTCTGATGTAAAACTTTTTGAAAATGGGTCAAATTTGACCCAGTTTCAAAGTTTCTGACCTATGTGTGATTATCCGTTACCTTCGTTCCTCTGATCTCAACTATCAGCCCTAATTCATCATTTCTGCTTTCTTTTCTTCTTTCTCAACGTGCGGCCCGGGGACCCTCTGGGGTCCCTGAAACTCTTCAGTGGGTCTCAACGTGCGGCCCGGGGACCGTCGGGGGTCCCTGAAACTCCTCCTTCTTCCTGTTTATCTCAGTGTGTCTTCTCCTCTTTTATTTCTGCAAAAACTAAATGAGAGATAAAAAACGGACAGTTAAATCTGTAAAAAGCTAAATGTCTAAAATGTTTAGTTCTGCTTCTCAGTTTGTTTCTCTGCTGCGAGAAATCAAAAGCAACAGTAAGGGGCAGGGGTGGCCTAACGGGTCAGAGAGGACAGCTTGTGACTGGGTTCAATCCCCAGACCGACAGGATAAAATCTGGGTGGGGGAAAGTGAAAGAGCAGCACTTGTCCGCTTGTCCCTTACCACCACTGAGGTGCCCTTGAGCAAGGCCCTTAAGCCAAACCACTCCAGTGGAGCTGCTCAGTGGCCGATCAGACTGTGGTGGTACTGGGCAGCTCCCAGTATGAATGTGGAACTGTGTGAATGTGATCAGGTCATTCCTGCAAAAGAGAGGCTTCCTCTGATGCCGTTTTTCCATTACGTGGTACCTGCTCAACTCTCCAAAAACTTCCCTGGTACGTGCCAAAAGGTACTTTACTGAACTAACAGTTCAAAATCTCAAATAGATTTTTAACCCTTGTCGTCAACCGGTTTTTCTGGGTTGAAATTTCAACATTTTGCCGTTTTTGTTGATTTTATTCCAATTTCTTTGTCACTTTTTTGGCGTTTCTTTTCCAATTTTTTGTGACTTTTTTTAAACAAGTTAAAAAAGATGGGTTGTTTTCCCATTTTTTTTTAAATAATGTTTTTGTCAAGTTTTGTAGCTTTTTTCCAACATCTGATACTTTTTTCAACGTTCTTTTGTCGTAGTTCTGATATAGAAAGTTTTTGTAAACAGGAGGACAACAGGCGCGTTATAATATCTACCTCCTTTATTTTTTGCACATAAACTCTGAGAGAATTTACTTTGAAAGAAGACGACGAAATAAGTGTGTAGTTTTCTAGTTTTCTTTGCAGATTTCTGCACAAAACAGCATTTTCTTTTGAAATCAGTTTGTAGTATTCTTGTTTTCTTTGCAGATTTCTGCACAAAACCTCTGAGAGTTTCCTTTGAAAGAAGCAGCAGAAGAAGTGTGAGTGTGCTGGTGCTGTCAGGTGCAGGGGTGGTGGGGTGGGTGGGTGGGGGTGCAGAACAATGGCAGCAGAAGGCTGCAGATGAATGCTCGGGGTAAATCAGTAATGGAGCTAAAGGGCATGCGCCTGTGGGGAATTTGCCGGCTTATAAAGGAGCTTTAAGAGGGGCCTTCATTCATACAGGCCCAAAGAGATCTGAATTGCCCCCTTCACAATCACTTGAAAGGATGAGCTCAGGGTGTTCCGAAACAAAGTGGAAATCACTCGGCCTTTCAGCTCTTCTAATAAGCTTTTAACTATTTTACATTACGCAGCTCCCCTCGCCCTCCACGCCGCGCCGCTGCAAATCTCTGATTTATACTTTTCTCCATGCTGGATTGGACGGTTTCTTTGCAGAAAATCCAGCAAGTTTTGTGATTGTTGTGTTACGGGTCAGAGAGGAGAGGAGAGGAGAGGAGGAGAGGAGGAGGAGGAGGAGAGAAGAGGGGGGATGAGGAGAAGGAGGAGGAGAGGAGGAGGAAAGGGGAGGATAGGAGAGGAGAGAGTAGAGGAGGAGGAGGGGAGAGGGCAGAGGAGGAGGAGGGGAGGAGGAGGGGAGAGGAGAGGAGAGGAGAGGAGGAGAATAGAGGAGGAGGAGAGGAGAAGAGAGGAGCAGGAGAGGAAGAGGAGAAGAGAGGAGGAGAAGAGAGGAGAAGAGAGGAGGATGAGAGAGGGGAGAGGAAGAGGAGGAGACTAGAGGGGAGGAGAGGAGGAGGAGAGGAGAGATCATTATTTAGCCATAGAGAAAGAATCGTCTGAGAGTCTTTTTGAATATTTTGAGATAAAAGTCTGAGAGGCCAGAGATGTTTGAGGAGGTGACTGAAGTGGACAAGACTCACAAAATATTAAATTCATTTTATTTTATTTATTTTTAACAACAACATACAAACAATAAAACTTGCAACATCGTCAAATGATAACAGGAAACAGGTGTGAATGTTTTATCCAAACCGTGATCTTTGTTCTAATCTCAACTGTCGTTGTACGTTGACGACACTCTCTTTTTATTGGCTAAATTACGTTAACGGTGATCCTAAAGCACCGTCACTACACGGTGCTCTGTACCTGCTGTCATGTGACCGGCCGCATCATTTACAAACAACAAACAATCTGCAACAATCTTTACAAAAACTTTCTATATCAGAACTATGACAAAGTGAATGTTGGAAAAAGCTACAAAAACACAGAAAGAAAATCAACATTTGATAAACATGTACAACAGTAATGTCAGATTGTAGCCCAAGGGCTAATTTCCATCTGCAGTCCATTAAACAGGTTAAAGTTACAATAAAAAGCACAAAAGATATACAGTAGTAACATTTGCTATAAAACAAAAAGAAACAGAAAGAAACAAAAAAGAAAACAGGACAATTCATTAGTAAGCTCTACTGGGCTCATACGGTACAGCATACAGTTAGAGGTGGTTGTATGTTTGGTTAGCTCTGAGCCACAGCTTTACCTGGCTCTTAAAGGTGGCCAGAGTGGGACATTCCCTTATAACTGGGGGTAGTGTGTTCCATAATGCACTACCTTTAATACATAGATGAATTATGGCTGAAGGAGGTTTTTCTAAAAGGAACCTCACAGTCCCTGTTTTATTTATTTTATTATATAAAACGCTGAAAAAAGTGACCAAACAAATCGGAAAAAGTGACAAAAAAAAACATCAAAAAGACAAATTTCATGGCCGGGTTAGCTCAGTTGGTAGAGCGGGCGCACATATATAGAGGGTCACTCCGCAGCCACAGGATTGTCTCTGACCTGCAGTCCTTAGCTGCATGTCAGCCCCCCCCTTCTCTCCCCTTTCATGTCTTCATCTGGACCTATAAAGTACTAAAAATGCCCCCAAAAAAGTCTTAAAAAATTTTGAAATTTCGACCCAGAAATAGAAAGGTCATGTAAAGACGCAGAGATGTCTGAGAGAGAAAGTGTGAATATTAGAGGAGGAGGAGCAGCTGATGTGTCTTTCGGGTCCCTCGACTCGGCACCATAAATCGCTGCACGACTCACATTGTGAGAGCGCCGTCCGGCGTCGCCGTAGAAACCATTTATTGCTCTGGAAATTGCTTCAGTCTTTTGGGAGCGTTGGAGGTCAGAGGTTCACCCGGGACACGACGAGCTGAACCCTAAAACTCCCCCCGCAGGGGGCGCCCTCAGGGTGACTCGCCGTGTGGACTCTGAGAATTTCATGGTGATTGTGGAAAACAAGGAGGGACACACACATATACACACACACACACAGACACACATATACACACACACAGACACACATATACACACACACACACACAGACACACATATACACACACACAGACACACATATACACACACACACAGACACACACATACACACATATACACACACACACAGACACACATATACACACACACAGACACACATATACACACACACACAGACACACACATACACACATATACACACACACAGACACACATATACACACACACAGACACACATATACAGACACAGACACACATATACACACACAGACACACATATACACACACAGACACACATATACACAGACACACACACACAGACACACATATACACACACACACACACATGGACACATATATACACACACACACAAACATGGATACACATATACACACATATATATACACACACGCGCAGGCACACACAAACACATGCATGCACACACATAGAGACACACAAACATGTACACATATACACACACACACACATGCATGCAGGTGCACACGCATGCATGCAGGCGCACACACACACATGTACACACACACAAACAAAAGTTAATTTAAGGGCTTGAAAATAATATAATATAAAATCTGAATAAGGTAAACGGAGAGCGCTGAATGAGGCAGTTAGTGAGGAGCAGAGGTCTGCTGAGGGTGACAGGATGAAACTCTACTCTGCCCCAGGAGGGTGGTGGGGGGAGGGGGGTACAGGTGCAATCAGTGGCA
>NC_041340.1:859582-864582 GCF_004354835.1 Perca flavescens | reverse complement strand
GCAGGATAATGACTTGTTGAGGAAACAGAGGATTAACTTGAGTCTAATTGGTCCTCTAAGTGTCCCCCGTCTGTTTGATGGACAGAAGTCCCCGTGGGGTGGGGGGGGACAGTTGTTGAGATACGACAACAACTCATTACCAGTCTTGTATGAAGTACTTGAAGGCACTACTTGAGTAAAAGTACCTGAAAATGACTCCTGTAGACCTTCCCGTCCAGCTGCTCCTATTAGATTTTCTGGGTCAGAATTTAAACTTTTTTGTGTTTGTGTTTTTAGACACTTTTGTTGCTTTTCCACCAACTTTTTTTGTGTGTGTTTTTCAACGTTCTTTTATAAGAAAAAAAATTCAAATGCATTAAAACTTGTGAAGAGTGTTTTAAGGAGCCCTCCACGTTATTTCTTTTGAAAATTTGGTCGAAAGAAACCCAAATTTCTGATATAGAAACTTTTTGAAAATGGGTCAAATTTGACACACACACACACACAGACACACACACACAACAACGTTCCTTGCAAGTGACCAGTTACGTAGACGCTGAGAGGAAATGTATCAGAGTTAAAGTAAAAGTATTTTTTTTCCACTTTTTATGATGTTTTGGTCACTTCTTTCAACATTTTTTACACTAATCAGCGATGTAGTTGCCTTTTTCTGACGTTTATGTCCCTTTTTTGATACTTTGTTGAACGTCTGATGCTTTCTTCTTTCCCTC
The DNA here is from genome assembly GCF_004354835.1 of Perca flavescens. NCBI lineage: Eukaryota > Metazoa > Chordata > Actinopteri > Perciformes > Percidae > Perca > Perca flavescens. Next base: position 863,872 of record NC_041340.1, on the reverse strand, counting down.
CGAGACCTTCAGATCCTACCAGTTGACTTTGGGTCTTGTAAAGCCCTTTGTCTGACAGGTTGGCCTACAGCGGGTCCCGGTGGTCGGGGTCTGCCGGCCTCAAACGGCTGCCAGCCCAAAGGTCAAAGGTCGCCGCCGAGGCTGACCTGGGATCAGTAAGTGTGTCTGCTGTCGCCTCGGGCCAAACCAACCTGCAGCCCTCACACTGTCCTCATGTTGGGCTACTTGTTCTTTACTCGAGTCTTTTCTTTTCATACCACTTTCTACTTCTACTCTACTACATTCATCTGTTCCAGCTTTAGTTACTAGTTACTTTAGTTACTCCACTACATTGATCTGTTCCAGCTTTAGTTACTAGTTACTTTAGTTACTCCTCTACATTCATCTGTTACAGCTTTAGTTACTAGTTACTTTAGTTACTCCACTACATTGATCTGTTCCAGCTTTAGTTACTAGTTACTTTAGTTACTCCTCTACATTCATCTGTTACAGCTTTAGTTACTAGTTACTTTAGTTACTCCGCTACATTCATCTGTTCCAGCTTTAGTTACTAGTTACTTTAGTTACTCCGCTACATTCATCTGTTACACCTTTAGTTACTAGTTACTTTAGTTACTCCACTACATTCATCTGTTACAGCTTTAGTTACTAGTTACTTTAGTTACTCCACTACATTCATCTGTTACAGCTTTAGTTACTAGTTACTTTAGTTACTCCGCCACATTCATCTGTTCCAACTTTAGTTACTAGTTACTTTAGTTACTCCGCTACATTCATCTGTTCCAGCTTTAGTTACTAGTTACTTTAGTTACTCTGCTACATTCATCTGTTCCAGCTTTAGTTACTAGTTACTTTAGTTACTCCGCTACATTCCTCTGTTACAGCTTTAGTTACTAGTTACTTTACTTACTCCTCTACATTAATCTGTTACAGCTTTAGTTACTAGTTACTTTAGTTACTCCTCTACATTCATCTGTTCCAGCTTTAGTTACTAGTTACTTTAGTTACTCCGCTTTAGTTATTCATTCATCTTTCCAGCTTTAGTTACTAGTTACTTTAGTTACTCCTCTACATTCATCTGTTACAGCTTTAGTTACTAGTTACTTTAGTTACTCCGCTACATTCATCTGTTACAGCTTTAGTTACTAGTTACTTTAGTTACTCCGCTACATTCATCTGTTACAGCTTTAGTTACTAGTTACTTTAGTTACTCCGCTACATTCATCTGTTCCAGCTTTAGTTACTAGTTACTTTAGTTACTCCGCTACATTCATCTGTTCCAGCTTTAGTTACTAGTTACTTTAGTTACCAGTTACTTTACACATTAAGATTCCTGCACACAGAACACATGTAGTTTATAAATCTGATGTTTGATTCTAAAGTAAACTCGCCGACAATATAACGGCTACAAGTCAGCTGAAACTTGTCTGTCTGTCTCTCTCTCTGTCTGTCTCTCTAACTGTCTGTCTGTCAGACTGTCTGTCTGTGTGTCTGTCTCTCTCTCTGTCTGTCTGCCTGTCTGTCTCTCTCTCTGTCTGTCTCTCTAACTGTCTGTCTGTCAGACTGTCTGTCTGTGTGTCTGTCTCTCTCTCTGTCTGTCTGCCTGTCTGTCTCTCTCTCTGTCTGTCCCATCTGTTGTCCATTGACTGCAGTTTAACTTTAGTCACACTGTTTCAGAAACGACCTCAAAACATCGGCACAGCTGAGCCCCCCGAGCACACACACACACACACACGTACGCACGCACGCATGCACACACACACACACACACACCGACAATCTGCCTCCATCTTATCCTGATCAATATTTCATGAGGTGATAAAACAGTGGAAACAGTAACACATGGAGACACAGGACCTTCTTCCTGTATTTACTTTCTTGCTCCCGCCCCCCAGACTGATCCGACCAATAAGAAAAGGGAACGTTTTGTATGACTTATTTTAGTACGCTTGGATTTTTCCAACCAAGTTAAACAACTCTTTCTTGAGACTATTTAGCAGAGGCACCGTGGCTCCGTGCGGAGCTTAGCCCCGCCCCCACGACGATTGTGATTGGTTTAAAGAAACGCCAATAAACCAGAGCACGTTTTTCTGTTTTTTTGTCGCTTTTCTTGACGTTCGTAACTTGGGTGCGTGCCTCTGCGCTGCATGTGTGCAGCTCCAGCCAATCAGCATCCTCCTCCCGCAGTGTGTGAACCAATCAGCATCCTCCTCCAGCTGCGTGTGAACCAATCAGCATCCTCCGTCTCCTCCCAGCAGCGACAGCAGGAATCTAACTCAGACTTCCTGGAGCTCGTTACGAGGCTGCAGGTGCACGCGGCTGTTAATCCCCAATCAGTGCACGGCACCGTGCACACGCACAATCAGTGCACGGCACCGTGCACACGCACAATCAGTTCACGGCACCGTGCACACGCACAATCAGTTCACAAAAACATGGGATTGTGGGAAGGTTTCTGCAGCTCTGATTCACATTTCATTGTGACTTTTATTTATTGAAATGTGGAGCAGATAATAAATTATAATTAGTATATATTTGGGTGCTTTATTATAAAGATAAAAAGCTTTTATTTCCTTATCCTTCCCGTTGTCCTCAGGTCTAATCTGACCCATTTTCAAAATGTTTCTATATCAGAAATTGTAAATAAATAAATACATCATCAGTTCACTGCTTTCATGGAATGTGGGTGTTTTATTCAATGTTATAGCATGTAAAGAAAAATGTATAAAAGAACAGTGAAAAAAGTGACAAAGATGTCAGAAAGAGCTTGTATAAAGTAGGGGAAAAACATCAACAAACGTCTGGGTATATATATATATATATATATATATATATATATATATATATATATATATATATATATATATATATATATATATATATATATATATATATATATATATATATATATATATATATATATATATATATATATATATATATATATATATATATATATATATATATATATATATATATATATATATATATATATATATATATATATATATATATATATATATATATATATATATATATATATATATATATATATATATATATATATATGTATATGTACATATATATATATATGTATATGTATATAGTAGGATATAGGATGTATGTCACATACAAGACTACATTATTATATTTTATATATAAAGACAAAAGGAATGAATTGAAAGAGAATAATAAAAGAAATGGTTCTCAAGTCTAAAATAAACTCTGTTAAATATATATATATATATATATACTAATATAAATATTTTCCAGAAAAGTCCAGATGCTTTTAGTTAGAAGATATTTTAGGAGTTCCTCTTTAACCCTTGTGTTGTCCTCCCATTTTTAAAGGTTTTTTATATCAGAAATATGGATTTCTAACAACCAAAATGCCCCAGAATAACTTGGATGTGTGCAGGTATGGATGTTGTATGGGTCCTCTACTACATGCATGTTCTTCACAGGTTAACTGAATTTTGGGTGTTTTATTCAAATGTATAGCCTTTGAATTTTTTTTTTAAATGGTTTTAAAACTCTCGTGACTAAACTTTGACATAACCATGCTCTGATCTTAACTACTGGTCCAAAGAATTCATAGTTTCTGCCTTTTTTGACTAAAAAATTAGGTATAATGTCATTTTATGAGGTTTATTGATCCTGAATATAAAAAAAATTGTTTTGAAAAAAGTGAGAAAACGTTTAAAAAAGCTCCAAAGAAAAGTTATTTTTCAATTTGGACCGAGAAGGAAAAGTTCCTGTTGGACGGTGAAGACAACACCAGGGTCAACAGGGAACTAAAGAGAGAAAAAACACACGGGGAAATAACGTCCAAAAAGGGTCCAAATAGCATGAAAAGGGCATTTTAAAAAAATAAAGCAATTCTAAATTGCTATATATAAAGACGAAAGGAAAACTCTCAGAAATGAATTGTATCAGGTCTACAATAAACTCTGTTATAAAACTAAAATAATAATATCAATAATTCCCAGAAAAGTCCAGATGCTTTTATGGTAGAAGTGAGTTAGAAGATATTTTAGGAGTTCCTCTTTATCATGAAACTAAAGAGTGAAAACAATGTCAAAAAAACGTCAAAATAGCGTAAAGAAAACATTAAAGAAACGTAAAAAAAACTCTTTTAAAATACGTCCAAATAGCGTCCAAAAAACGTCAACAAAACCCCATAAAAAAAACGTAAAAAAAGCGTGAAAACAAAACATTTAAAAAAAATACGTCAATATAGCATCAAAAAACGTCAAAAAAACATAAAAAACCATCTCAATTGGCCATCAG
>NC_041340.1:844582-854582 GCF_004354835.1 Perca flavescens | reverse complement strand
CAGGGTTCAGCAGGAAGCAGCAGGGTTCAGCGGGAAGCAGCAGGGTTCAGCAGGAAGCAGCAGGGTTCAGCAGGAAGCTGCAGGGTTCAGCAGGAAGCAGCAGGGTTCAGCAGGAAGCAGCAGGGTTCAGCAGGAAGCTGCAGGGTTCAGCAGGAAGCTGCAGGGTTCAGCAGGAAGCTGCAGGGTTCAGCAGGAAGCAGTATGACATTGCAGGGCACCGCTGAGCTCGGCAGGGAGTGCAGCAGGACCACGGCGACAGCTGGAACCAGGATCTTGGTGCCAACGTTCTCCAAGGAAATACGCTGGGGGAAAAAACATAAGGACTCCGGGGAGTAAACTCCCCAGAAGCTAGGATTAGTAACAAGCATTTCTGGGGCTGGATACACACAAATGGTAATAGTAATAGTAATAGAAAGGGAGAGGAGAGAGCAGCTCAGTGTGTTACAGGAAGGAAGGAAGTCCCCCGGCAGTCTAGAACTATAACAGCGTAACTATAACAGCGTAACTAAGAGAGACAGGTCATAAGGAGAGGTAGCTTTTTCGGGCTTAGAACTCTCCCCCTGCCGGATCGGGCTTGGCTGGCCTGCCTCCCTCTACTTTGTTATGTATTATTAATCTAACAATTATGAAGAGAAGCAGGTGGGCCAGTTAGGTGAACACTGCAACTCCTCACTCCCTAACTATAAGCTTTATCAAATAGAAGAGTTTTAAGTTCATTCTTGAAAGCGATTACAGTTTCTGCCCCCCGAACCCAGATCGGGAGCTGGTTCCATAGGAGAGGAGCCTGATAGCTGAAGGCTCTGGCTCCCATTCTACTTTTAGAGACTCTAGGTACCACCAGTAACTCTGCATTCTGGGAGCGCAGTGCTCTAGTGGGACAATAGGGTATTAGGAGCTCTTCTAGATATGATGGTGCTAGACCATTTAGAGCTTTGTAGGTCAGGAGAAGGATTTTAAAATCAATCCTGAATTTTCAAGAAGCCAATGCAGAGAAACTAATACAGGAGAAATATGATCTCTTCTCTTAGTTCTTGTGAGAACATGCGCTGCAGCATTCTGGATCAGTTGGAGAGTCTTAAGGGACTTATTTGAGCAACCTGATAATAAAGGAATTGCAGTAGTCTAGTCTAGAAGTAACGAATGCATGGACTAGTTTTTCAGCATTGTTTTGAGACAGGATATTCCTAATTTTGGCAATGTTACGAAGATGGAAAAAGGCTGTTGTTGAGGTTTGTTTTAAGTGGGCATTGAAGGATATATCCTGATCAAAAATAACCCCTACATTTCTGACAGTAGTGCTGGAGGCCAGGACAACACCATCCATAGTAGCTATGTCTTTAAATAATGAAGTTTGGAGGTGCGTTGGTCCCAGCACAATAACTTCAGTTTTGTCTGAGTTTAACATCAGGAAATTGTGGGTCATCCAGGATTTTATATCTTTAATACACGCTTGAAGTTTAGTTACGCTTCCCTCTAAAGCTACGCTTCCCTGGGACAGTCACCCACTCGCCCGGCTGCTCGGGGTCTGCCGGGGGACAGCTAGCAGAAGCTACAGAAGCTACAGTATGTTGGCCTGCATTAGCTACGTGGCGCTGGCTAGCTACGGAAGCATACGATTCTGATTCCATGGTGCGGAGCCGTGCCTCATATTCACTAAGCCTTGCCTCCAGAGCAGCGAATATACTACATTTATTACATGTATTGTTATCACTAAAGGAGGCAGAGGAATAGCTAAACATTTGACACACAGAGTTGACAGAGCAGGAGAGGGAGAAGAATTAGCCATTGCTAATGGCTAAGCTAAAGTAGCTAACAGCGTTTTAACAATGGTAAATTCAGCGAGTCAATCGCTGTAAGTGAAGCTAAATATAAGTGCTTGAGTAGAATGATTGTAATTCAAATGCAATCCAGGCAAGTAGCCGCTAATTTAAACAATAAAGCAGAGTTCAGTAAGTTTTTGCTGGAAAACTAGCGTTTGTAACACGGGAACACCGGAAGTGACACAATATGCTTACCTTACACGTCAGCACAAGCACACCTGTGAAGTGAAAAACACACACCTCCCTGTAAGACCAGCACGCCCAGAATGAACCTGAACACACCTCCCTGTAAGACCAGCACGCCCAGAATGAACCTGAACACACCTCCCTGGAAGAGCATGGGCCACAGATGGGTGCAGGTGCATTTGCATTGTTGAATCCAGGGGCGGGCAGTCAGACTCAATGACCAATCTGATTGGTGGAGTGCTAACCATTGACTAGCGAATCAGTGAACCTATGTTATAACACTTACCGGAAATGACGAGCAGGATGAGGAGGACGAGTCTCTCAAAGTCTGAGGAAAATCTCTTAAACTGACCTTTGTTGATCTGAAATGAAGACAGATTCAGCAACTGCACGGCCAATTTCTCTCTTCAAATGTTGAAGAAACACGTTTCGGTGAACTATCTTTGTAAAATACGAGATGGTTTGGCTTTGAAATTCGGGTGAAACCAGACCCACGTGACGCGTTCGTCATTTCCAGTTTTCCCTTTTTGGGCGAGAATATAGATTAGCACCGCCTGCTGTTATGGAGACGTATTACGTGATTGGCCAGACTAGAGTTTGGTTTTTCCAGCTCGCAATTCAATGGAGAGTTGCTAGACGACCCTGGCTGCAAATTACATTTGCTGCTGCTAGGCCGGTCTAGATTTCTAGGCTAGGAGATGTAAGCAGCTTCAGAGCAGATCCAGACCAACTCGTTGTCACTCATGTTTTAAGCTACGCTTGGTCAGGTCTCTTTTCTGTTTATCATTGATGTAAAAAGTCTCCTTTAGCGTCTCTACATACTACTCTCTACTGCTGTCTCTCTACATACTACTATCTACTGCTGTCTCTCTACATACTACTCTCTACTGCTGTCTCTCTACATACTACTCTGTACTGCTGTCTCTATACATACTACTCTCTACTGCTGTCTCTCTACATACTACTCTCTACTCTTGTCTCTCTACATACTACTCTCTACTGCTGTCTCTCTACATACTACTCTCTACTGTTGTCTTTCTTCATACTACTCTCTACTGTTGTCTCTATCCATATTACTTTCTACTGCTGTCTCTCTACATACTACTCTCTACATACTACTCTCTACTGTTGTCTCTCTACATACTACTCTCTACTGCTGTCTCTCTACATACTACTCTCTACTGCTGTCTCTATACATACTACTCTCTACTGTTGTCTCTCTACATACTACTCTCTACTGCTGTCTCTCTACATACTACTCTCTACTGCTGTCTCTATACATACTACCCTCTACTGCTGTCTCTCTACATACTACTCTCTACTGCTGTCTCTATACATACTACCCTCTACTGCTGTCTCTCTACATACTACTCTCTACTGCTGTCTCTCTACATACTACTCTCTACTGTTGCCTCTCTACATACTACTCTCTACTGCTGTCTCTCTACATACTACTCTCTACTGCTGTCTCTCTACATACTACTCTCTACTGCTGTCTCTCTACATAATAATCTCTCTCTACATACTACTCTCTACTGATGTCTCTCTACATACTACTCTCTACTGCTGTCTCTCTACATACTACTCTCTACTGCTGTCTCTATACATACTACTCTCTACTGTTGTCTCTCTACATACTACTCTCTACTGCTGTCTCTATACATACTACTCTCTACTGTTGTCTCTCTACATACTAATATCTCTCTACATACTACTCTCTACTGATGTCTCTCTACATACTACTTTCTACTGCTGTCTCTCTACATACTAATATCTCTCTACATACTACTCTCTACTGATGTCTCTCTACATACTACTCTCTACTGCTGTCTCTCTACATACTACTCTCTACTGCTGTCTCTCTACATACTAATCTCTCTCTACATACTACTCTCTACTGCTGTCTTTCTACATACTACTCTCTACTGCTGTCTCTATACATACTACTCTCTACTGTTGTCTCTCTACATACTACTCTCTACTGCTGTCTCTCTACATACTACTCTCTACTGCTGCTCTGCCCGATGCTTTCTATCCAGACGCTGAAGGGTGATTTTTGGTCGGCATCTTTTTGTTTCTTTCCATGGTGTAACTTTGGGTTCAACATTGTAGGGTAGGGGGTGGAGAAAATAAACTCTGAAAAAGCGAGAATATAGAAAAAAATAAGAAAAAATAGTCAAAAAAAAACTTTAAAAAGGCAACAAAAATGTCGGGAAAACCGACAAAAACATTGAAAAGGAAAAACAACTTTGGTGAAAACACCCCTCTATGTTTCTTTCTTTAAAACACAAACAGTTTTCAAGGGTTTATCAAACCGGCACCAGACTATAAGACTAATATCCTTCTTTTCATTCTGTGTTCTCATGTTTCTTTCCTCTGCGTCTTTCTGCAGCTCTTCTGAAAGCGTGCGCCATTAAAAGAAGGTTTAATGTCGAGTAAAAACACCCGCCGTCTGATCCGGCGTTAAAAATGACCCCGGTCTTCGCTGTGTGCAGACGGAGCCACGCAAACTCTTTCACTGGAAGAAGTCTGGCTTTTTGTTTGTCTTTTCATCTCTTTCGGGCCGTCCAGCGTGAGCGCATACAGCCCAATTTTCTTTAAGTGTTATTTAAAGACATCTTTATGAGACAGGCATACCATTTTCCATTAATTATTCCATTTACTCTGTTCGCAGCCCGGCCGAGAAGAAGCAGAGACCTGCAGAGTCTTTCTGCGGCTTTCTTCGGACCGGAGAGGGGGGACAGTCATTTATAAATAATTACACAATGTTTAGAGTCTTCAGGCATGTATAATATATCAAAGCGATTATAAGGTGAATTGTTCCATTGTGGCCGTCCGCCCTGCACTTCTTTTCACTCCTCTCCTGGTTTGTCCCTCATCCAAATCCAGCTCCTCTGGCCTTTTGTGCTGCTTTCTTTCTGCCTCAGCCACTCTATTGGCGTCTTTCTTATTCAAATGGGCCCCAGCAGGAACAAAACCCAACCCAGGCTGCACACAAATCACGTTTCCCTCGGCTGCAGGGCCGGCACAAGCCTCTGTGAGGCCCCGACAACACGCCTGCAAAGCCTCAAATCCTCTTCCCCGCCCTCCAGGGGGATAAAGCTCACTTTAAAAAAAATAAATAAAAGCAAAGGTCCTGTTTTCTGTTTTTTCCTGACGTCACAGTTAACAGGTGTCTGCGAGGAACTCGCATTCAGAACGGGTTTGTTCTGAGCGTTCTGCAGCAGGAGTTGGTATTCGTTTCTCCTTCACCACTTGTTAGTGTTTTTAAAGACAGAAAGAAACATGTTTCTCCTCAGATCTCTGCAGGATTTGGTGTCAGCTGGTGCTCGGAGAAAGATAGAGAGGAAAGAAAAGAAGGGTCTTGTGCAGGTTTGATAAATCCTTGAGAAGGTTTGGTGTTTTAAAGAAAGAAAGAGAGGGAGCGAGGAGGAGAGAAACATGTTCTCCACCCTCCCAGGGGATGGAGCAGAGGTCCCGTTTCCTGAAGGAGTTTGGGTCTGTTTGGGCTTTTTCAGAAGAGTTGGAGAAAGACAGAATAAAAAGAAAGATGAAAACAGAATGAAAAGGAGGAGATTAGTCCTACGGTCTGTTTGATAAATCCCAGAATACCTTTCTGTGTTTGTTGTTACCGAACATCAAATCTTTATTCTGACTTTATTTAAACGTTGACATGATGGGCATGCATCTTCTTCACAAGATATGTCTGTGTGTGTCTGTGTGTGTGTGTGTGTGTGTGTTTTGGGTGTGTGTGTGTGTGCATGCGTACGTGCATGTGTCTGTGTGTCTGTGTGTGTGTGTGTATATGTGTGTGTGTGTGTGTGTGTGTGTGCATGCATGTGTCTGTGTGTGTGTGTGTGTGTGTGTGCATGCATGTTTACTGTGTGTACATGCGTGTGTGTGTGTGTGTGTGTGTGTATATGTGTGTGTGTGTGTGTGCATGCATACGTGCATGTGTCTGTGTGTAGGTGTGTGTGTGTGTGTGTGTGTGTGTGTGTGTCTGTTTGTGTGTGTGTGTGTGTGTGTGTGTGTGTGTGTGGGAGGAGAAGCAGTTTACAGGTTTACAGTCACACTTCAAAGTGATGGAACAGCTTGTGTTTTACAGTTAACAGCTGGGATTCTATTGGCCGAGAGCTTCCATTACCACCGTGTAGAGCTGAAGATGTTTTACCACTTAGCCATCAGTACTACGCTCCGTAACGGCTGACTCGTCCTGCGCTGCAGAAAGCTGAAAGCACGGACAGTGTTAGCACAGAAAGCTAGCGCTAGCTGAGTCCCCGTTAGCCGTACGGAGCGGTTAGAAGCACCAAAATAAATCACAGAAAAAACTAAAAGCGCTGAAGAAAGAGCTGAAAGAAAGCAGAAAAAGCACAGAAAAAAACGTGACTCTCATCGTGTTCTGCGATTTAAAATTAGTGTTTTTGTCAGAGGAGTCTGGTGGCTTCAGTTCCCCGTCGTAAAGCAACGGAAAACAATTCTAAAGTGTTCAGAAAAGTGCCCCGAAAAAAATGGCAAAAGGGCAGAAAAAAGTGTCACAGCTCAGTGAAGTTGATCATGTCTTCTTCTACGTTATATGTCCACTTACTTTCTGTGGCCATCACATGTTATAGTGTTCTAATAAATGTCTTATTTCTGTGTATTTTAATCTTTGTGTTGTCAATACTCTGTAACAAACTACAAACAATAACAAAGACTTTTGTTCTTGAACGATGCGTGCGTCTCTGTGTAGCTAAAGAAAGAAAGAGAGAGAGAAAGAAAGAAAGAAGAAAGGGGCAGAGTGAGAGGTCTGTCCGGGCCAAAGCTCTGACAGGATTAAGTCTCAGCGACACGAGATGTGATTGAATTTAAATGAAGTGAAACACGTGAGAAAATAACACACACACACACCCACACACACACACACACACACACACACACCCACACAGGACTGTGGAGTGGTTAGTGTGGAGGAGAGAAGAAGTCTAATCCTGTCAAACATTTACTGAACATGTTTCAACAGGATTATTATTACCATCAGAAGGAGGTGGGACCGGGACAGGCTCCACTCTGAACAGAGTTTAGTTTTAGCTCCGCCAGCTGAACTAATCGCCGAAAACAGCGTTAAGAAAACGGTTCAGGAGAAAGCATCCTAAACAACATGAGCATAAGGTGTGAAAAGGGTCTAAACCGTAGAGACCACGTGGGTCCAGTTCTCTTTACCTCGGGAACTCGGAAACAACTGGGAATGATGTCATACCCGAGTTGAATGCGTTCTATTTAAAAGTCTGATTTTCATAGTTTTCATTAGCTCTAGCCCAGTTAGCTATTGTTAGCAATACCAGTTGATAACGACGCATTAGGCTGTTTTTTGTGCATGCAAACAGTGTAAGAACACATCCACAGATAGAAGGTGGACATGCCTGTGTGAACGACTGATTTAGTGAGACTCAAATAAGACAGAAGTGCTTATAATAACTTTATGTTACTGCAGCTTTTACAACTGTTGATACAGGGAGGGCAGCCATGTTGGATTTTGAACTTGGGCTACTGCTTACTAGCATAAGCCCTCTGTCTACTCTGCTGCCTTGTCATGTTTTAAGCGGCGTTTTGAGACAAAAACTATCACATCACTTCTTACCAAGGGGGGTTAGCCTCTCTGTAGCTCACGTTATGGCTCCGTAGCAGACGCTTTTATAACAATAGGCTAACGATTGGGTCATAACCACGAGACTTACTGTCACACAGTAGAGGAATTACCGTATAGTACAGGAGAAGCTCACAGGCAGTTTGGACTTCCATTAGCTGTTTAGGTTTAATTACTAATGTTAACTAGCATGTTAGTGATCAGTAATTAGCCTGTGTCTATGTTATCTCCTTACATATACCTACACTCTCCGTCTCTGTAAGATTGGGAATGATTGAGATTTCTCTCTCACAGCTACCAGAAGACTTCACACTTTCAGACACGTTGCTCACGTCACATCTACGTCTTCAAGCTCAGTTGGAGGCTGCTCAGTAACACTCAGCCAGCACCGGGAAAGAGACTTCTGATATCCTCCACTGATCTCAGACCAGAGACACGGGGTCTGGTGCTCCAGTTTAAAAATATACTGCCTATGGTGTCTATGGGAAATATAGAAAATACTTTGGAGAAACTACTGAAAGGTCTGTAAGAGACAGACAGACAGAGAGAGAGAGAGAGAGAGAGAGAGAGAGAGAGAGAGAGAGAGAGAGACAGACAGACAGACAAACAGACCGAGAGCGAGACAGACAGACAGACAGAGAGACAGATAGAGCGACAGACAGACAGACAGAGACAGACAGACAGACAGAGAGCGAGAGAGAGAGGGGCAGGCAGACAGTGAGAAGACAGACAGAGAGAGAGAGAGAGAGAGAGAGAGAGAGAGAGAGAAAGACAGAGAGGCAGATAGAGCGACAGACAGACAGAGAGACAGATAGACAGACAGAGAGAGAGAGAGAGACAGACAGATAGACAAAGAGGCAGGCAGGCAGACAGACAGACAGAGAAAGAGAGAGAGACAGACAGCACTAAGTTAGTTTAGGATATAACTCTCAAATCTTCTGATTCCTCGTCTTTCCACCTTAAACGCCACGTTGAACGCCACGTTAACGGCACGTTAAGGTGGAAATGAAGGATGGCTTCTGGGCGCTGTGTTTCCTGGCCGGGGCGTTGCCATGGCGCCGGCGTGCGGCAAATCAACGGCCCAGACCGCCTCCTTTGTGGCGGCTAATGTTGGGTAAACCGGAGGTAAGTTATGACCTCGAGCAAACAGCCACAGACACGTGAATGGGAAGCTGCGTCTCCCAGAATGCATCAGCAGATTGATGGGGGGTATAGGAAGCTGTTTCTCCCAGAATGCATCAGCAGATTGATGGGGCTAGGAAGCTGTTTCTCCCAGAATGCATCAGGAGATTGATGGGGGTGCAGGGTCAGGGTTGAGGCCGCACGGCGCGGAGACGGCAGCATTCACACGGCTGATTAACGGCAGAGTTCCTTCAGATTAAAACCTTCCTGGACAACAAGACAGCTGCTCACTCACTCACTCATTCATTCACTCATTCATTCATTCATTCATTCATTCACTCATTCACTCATTCATTCATTCATTCATTCACTCATTCACTCATTCATTCATTCATTCATTCACAGCAGAGAGAGAGGAGGAGCGAGAGAAGGAGAGAGAGGAGGAGAGAGGAGAGAGAGAGGAGAGAGAGGAGAGAGGAGAGAGAGAAGGAGAGCAGAGAGAGGAGAGAGAGAGAGAGAGAGAAGGAGAGCAGAGGAGAGAGGAGAGAGAGAGAGAGAAAAGGAGAGCAGAGGAGAGAGGAGAGAGAGAGAGAGAAAAGGAGAGCAGAGGAGAGAGGAGAGAGAGGGAGAGACAGAAGGAGAGCAGAGAGAGGTGAGAGAGAGAGGAGAGAGAGAGGAGAGAGAGAAGGAGAGAGAGGAGGAGAGAGGAGGAGAGAGGAGAGACAGAAGGAGAGCAGAGAGAGGTGAGAGAGAGAGAGAAAAGGAGAGCAGCGGAGAGAGAGAGAGAGAGAGGAGAGACAGAAGGAGAGCAGAGAGAGGTGAGAGAGAGAGAGAGAGAGAAGGAGAGAGAGGAGAGACAGAAGGAGAGAGAAGGAGAGAGGAGAGAGAGAGAGAAGGAGAGACAGAAGGAGAGCAGAGAGAGAAAGAGAGGAGAGAGGAGAGAGAGAGAGAGAGGAGAGACAGGAGAGCAGAGAGAGGAGAGAGGAGAGAGAGAGAGAGAAGGAGAGAGGAGAGAAGGAGAGAGAGAGAGAGAGAAGGAGAGAGGAGAGAGAGAAGGAGAGAGGAGAGAAGGAGAGAGCAGAGAGAGAAGGAGAGAGGAGAGAAGGAGAGAGAGCAGAGAGAGAAGGAGAGAGGAGAGAAGGAGAGAGAGGAGAGAGAGAAGTCTCCTCTTCTCGACCTTTTTGATATTTTTGTCTGAAGTTTGGATGTTTGTTAATATTTTTCTGTTCTTCTTTTGTTGCTTGTTGTC
>NC_041340.1:829582-839582 GCF_004354835.1 Perca flavescens | reverse complement strand
ACAAACAATTAAAAACACATACAACATGAAAAGGTGAGCATTCAAAATAGGCTACATGATCGCTGAAAACTAATTTTCCTCCTTTTTCTGCATGTTCACTTTTCAGCAAGCAAGATGGCGGCGTTCGTCTTTTAATATAGACGTTAGTGACGTAACGCAACGTACGGCTGAGGACGGTGAAAAACGCTTTTGCCGCCCATTTTTACACTTCTAAATTAACGTATAAAAAACTAATTTACCATTGGCAATGTCCGTACGCTACTAACGGTCGGTGGATTAGCTATCGTTAGTAACGTTTTATTCATAAACCTTTCCTTAAACCGAGCTAAATCAACGTTAGCTACGTTTTAGCGTGCTAACGTTTGTCGTAGCATTGACCTAGCTAGCTAGCTAAGCCAGCCAATGTATCACACAATGACTCAAGTATTTCTTAATAAAAAAAAACATTACTTATTAGATAACGTAACATTGAATTGGCAAACAGACATAGAAGACAACAACGACACTTTTGAAATAACGTTAATGAAGTCAGTTACCCTTCATAAGCTAGCTAGCTAAGTTACGTTAGCTAATGTAGCTAACATCAGAGAGTTTATTCTAGAAGCACTGTTTAAACAAGCACATTTTCAGCAACAAACTGCCAGTAAAATGAAAACGCTTACCTCGCCTCCCTGCCCCAGGAGCCAGAGTGTAGTTTAGGAGAAAACTAACCGCTGGTTCGATGCCAAGTCCCCGAGAGACGGTGTGGGGTGACTGGGGTACGCCTGTTGAAGAGGTGCGCTCGTTTTTCTCCTGTGTGAAGATGCAGCGGGCGGGGTGCCAGACAGAGCGCACTCCTCAATGTGTTTCTGTCTCCGGCCGCCATAGTCCTTTGACGGTATATATTTGCAACACATAGCTTGTTGGATTTATATTTAATAATGTTAAAAAAACGAACCTAAATCAACAGACTATTATTATAAAATCGTTAGACTGTTTTTAAACTAAGCTAAACCAGTACACATACGATATGCTATGATCTGATGTAATGATACGAAGCAAACGTTTTTTTACTCTTCCCATAACATGTCATGACTCATGAGTGTGTGTGTGTGTGTGTGCACGCGTGCGCATGCGTTCGTGCATGTCTGTGTGTGTGTGTTTGTTTGTGTGTATATGCGTGTGTCTGTGCGTGCGTGTCTGGGTGTGTGTGTGTGTGTGTCCGTGCGTGCGTGCATCTGTGAAGGATTGATGAGGGGGAAAAGAGCATAAACTAATTTGACCTATACCTCAAAACATTTACTCAATCAAGTACAGTATAGGCATACTTCTTGTGTAATACTCTTTTAATACTCCACTACATTTATTTGGTTTTTTTAGTTACAAAAAATTTACAATTACACCCAATATTTTCTACTGCAAAATTTAAGTGACATTTACATCCATCAATCCATGAATATTTTTTGTACTTTTACTTAACATTTTGAATGCAGGTAATTTACCAAGTATTTCTAGTCCTGTTAGTACTTTTACCACGCAGTAAACCAATCACGCCAAATACTATTTGGGAAACTGTGCTGGGCATTTTTCACTGCTTTCTGATGTTTATATGCAAACCAAACAATCAAGAAAATCTGCAGATTAATCAATAATGAAAATAATTGTTGGTGCCCTAACTTCATTGTTTTTGGCTACCAAGAACCTTTAGTACTTGAAAGAACCATATAAAAGGCTTGAAGAACCATTCCCTGAATATAGAGGTTCTTCAATTGGTGATGACTCTTTGAAGAAACGTTAAAGAACCATTATTTTTCTGTGTGTAGGAGATTAGACCTGATGAAATGATGACTAATATATTTCAATTTTTTCAAATGCTATAAAATTGAATACTCACAATTCAATGAAAGTACTAATCAAGTACCTGCAATTTCATTTTTTGAGTAATTTGTTTGATTTTGTAAAATGTTTTTGTGCGTATATTTTGATATTTTTAAAAATGTTTCTTTGACGTTATGTTCACACTTGTTTTTTAAACACTGTCGACATTTTTTTGGCATATTTTTAATGGTTTTTGACGCTTTATTTGACACTTTCTTTTTCATGCTTTCAACGGTTTTTTTAATTCTTTTTTCAATGCTTCTGTGCATATTTTTGGACGTTTTTTTAATCATTTTTTCAAAATGTTTTTTTGACGCTTTACAAAAAAAATCTTATTAAATGCTTTTCGACGTTGTACTTGATGCTTTTTGCCACTTTGTTTTAACGCTTTGGACGGTCGCTTTAGAAACAAAAAATAAAAGCTTGAGACAGAAACTTAAATATAGTTTTCTTTGTGTTGATTTGTTTACTCCCGCAGAGGGCGCTGCAGGCTGCAGGCTGAGCTTCCTGTTTCCTGTTTCCTGTGTGTCCCAGTGATATCAGTCCCCGGAACAACAACAACAACCCATGTGAGAGAGAAGCTGTGGAGTCTCCGCCATGTTCTCCGGTTTAAAGGATAAAGTCGGGGAGGTCTTGTTACCGGGAGATGAGTTCTCCTTGGAGACCGAGGACACCATTTCTCTGACGGAGCGCGTGAAGCCGGAGAAGGTGGTGTGTGGCCCGGGTCTGAGGCGGAGCGGAGACCGGCTGCTGGTGTGTAAAAGCGGCGTGCTGCGACACAAACAGCCCAACATGTTCTGGATGGACTCCCAGCAGAGGAGGGTGAGACAGCACAGGAGGGGCTGGTTATCATAGATAGAAATGTGTAAATATATATGTGTTTATATCTATGGCTGTTTATCAGCAGGAGCTTCTACTTCTACAACATGCAAGGTCCGTTCACAAAACTCTGCATTTAAGGTTTCTTCATGACAGCACGCGTTAGCTCCTCATATGACACAACTTTTAGATTTAAATTTAAATCATTATAAGTCAGTAGTGATTTCGGGTTGAAGATAATGTTATTAAGTCGCGCTTTGTGCCGTTAAAATGAAACTTTATTGATCAGGTCCGCTGGGATTTCTGCCCGCTGCGCGCTCCAGCGGTCGGCGGGAAGAAAACCCAGCGGACCTGATCAATAAAATAAAAAACATTTCTGAAAAGTTGAGATTATTTAGGAGTAAAGTGCTGCAAGGTGAACCAGATACTCCCCGAATTAATCAGAAGACCAAAGCCATTAATAGGCGTTATTAGTTTTTGTTCTGAAAATGAAGTCCGTCGAACAAAATCCTGTCAAATTTTAAAATGTATATATTTAAATGGAGGTCAGCAGGTCACAATAAAAGCCTGTCTTCAAGCCAAATCTTAAAAAGTGAGGAAATGAATAGACTCAAGTGAACATCTCTGTAAAGAGAAGGCAACATTTCAGCAACAGGGCGATTCAAAGTGCTTTACATAATCACATAAAGAGAAGCCAGGTGTTGTAGCGGTGCATGCTGGGAGTTGAGTGTGTCCCTCTCTGTCCTCAGTATGTCCCCGCTAAAGGAGAGACCGTCATCGGCATCGTGACGGTTAAATCCGGAGACGTCTTCAAGGTGGACTTTGGAGGAAGTGAGCAGGCGTCTCTGTCCTACCTGGCGTTTGAGGGCGCCACCAAGAGGAACCGACCCAACGTCCAGGTGAGACACTGAGAGGACACAGAGATGTCCAGGTGAGATACTGAGAGGACACAGAGATGTCCAGGTGAGATACTGAGAGGACACAGAGGTGTCCAGGTGAGATACTGAGAGGACACAGAGATGTCCAGGTGAGATACTGAGAGGACACAGAGATGTCCAGGTGAGATACTGAGAGGACACAGAGATGTCCAGGTGAGATACTGAGGACACAGATGTCCAGGTGAGATACTGAGAGGACACAGAGGTGTCCAGGTGAGATACTGAGGACACAGAGGTGTCCAGGTGAGATACTGAGAGGACACAGAGATGTCCAGGTGAGATACTGAGGACACAGAGATGTCCAGGTGAGATACTGAGAGGACACAGAGGTGTCCAGGTGAGATACTGAGAGGACACAGAGGTGTCCAGGTGAGATACTGAGAGGACACAGAGGTGTCCAGGTGAGATACTGAGAGGACACAGAGGTGTCCAGGTGAGATACTGAGAGGACACAGAGGTGTCCAGGTGCATTTTTACGACATCTTTGCTGTTTCCCCCCACGTTTTTGTTGCTTTTTAAAAAGTTTGTACACATTTTTTGACACGTTTGTTAGTTTGTTGACATTTTGGTTGCTTTTTTCGTAATTATTTTTGCTTTTGTGTCTGTGTCTTTGTCTGTGTGTGTCTCTGTGTGTCTGTGTGTCTGTCTGTCTGTGTGTGTGTGTCTCTGTGTGTGTGTCTCTGTGTGCCTGTGTGTGTAGGTGGGCGACCTGGTGTTCTCCCAGTTCGTCGTAGCCAATCGGGACATGGAGCCGGAGCTGGTGTGTGTGGACAGTTCAGGACGAGCCAATGGGATGGGAGTGTTTGGAGCCGGGGGGCTGCTCTTCACCGTGTCTCTGGGACTGGCCAGGAGGTCGGTGTCTCCGTCTCGTAGTTAGTCAGGTTCTCCGTGGTAGCTGGACGACTGTCGACCTTCACACACTTTATTCAAATGGAAAAACATTTTGACAATTTCACTTCAGACTGACGATGCAATCCTCATTTCACTTTAAATTAGTGGGACTAACAAAACCTAATCAGTTGCATTTCATGTTGCCAGCCACGGTGTTTGGTCTCTGCGTCCTCAAGTCTACTCTACCTCTGATTGGCTTGCTCTAACCCAAACCTAAACCAGCCAATCAGAGGGAGAGTAGAGTCCACAGCTGCTAACATGTTCTTCTAATACATTCATGCTAACACGGCCACGCAGAGACTTGTTGCAGCTATGACTTTTTGACTTTTTTCAACATATTATACTATGACTGTTAACTTTGCATGTTGAATTTTCAATGGTAAAATTCATATTTAAATTGCTTGAGAACATTTCAAAGTGTGTGTGTTACTGTGTACTGTTTGTGTCAACATTTTTGTGTCGCTCTTTCCGATATTTCTGTTACTTTTTTCATGCATCTCTAATGAGTAGGGCTGTCCTCGACTAAAGAAATTCTTAGTCGAGAAGTATTCAGGACATTTACTTGAGTAAAACTGTGTAAGTATTATAAGGAAAATGTATTAAAAGTAAAGAAGAATTCTCCCATTTTAGAAAGTGGAAACAATCCAAACAGTCAATCAACTTTCCTTCTAATCATTTCAGCTGGACAGCAGAAGTCTTAATGTGTAAAGTAACTAGTTACTAAAGCTGTCAGAGTAATGTAGTGGAGTATAAAGTACAATATTTCTATGCACACACACACAAGCACATAGCTACGGAGAAAGCTCTGCATGGAGCCTCCACAGAACCATAAATCAGCCTAAAAGAGGCAATTTGGTCGGTGCCTAAAAAGTAGGGCTGTCCTCGACTAAAGAACTCCTTAGTCCACTAACACTTATAGGATTTAGTCGACTAATCGATTAGTTGATTTAATTGACAGAGCTGTGAGCTTTGAGAGGTGGTTAAGACTAGAAAAGCACAATATAAATGTAGTTAATTAACCATCTGTAAAACTGAGTTTCTCCACAATTAATCCTGCAAAAGCACCACTTTAAATCTTGTGTTTACCATAAATGTGCTCAGAAGTTTCTTGGAAATGAGTAATTAAGCATGAATAAGCATAAAAAATGACTAATGGACTAAAGAAATCTTAGTCGACTAAGACCAAAACTACTGATTACTCGACTAATCGACTAAGAGGTGGCAGCCCTACTAATGAGACTATGTGTCTCTGTTCCAGGCTGCTGTCCCCCCACAGCGAGGTCCTCTCTGACCTGCAGACCCTCTTCCCCTGCGAGCTGGTGGTCGGGATGAACGGCCGTCTGTGGGTCCGGTCGTCCAGCGTTCAGCAGACGCTCGTCATCACCAACCTGCTGCAGAGCTGTGACACCATGACGGCCCCCCAGAGACAGGAGCTGTTCAGGAGGGCTGCACAGGGGGCGCTATAACACCATGACGGCCCCCCAGAGACAGGAGCTGTTCAGGAGGGCTGCACAGGGGGCGCTATAACACCATGATGGCCCCCCAGAGACGGGAGCTGTTCAGGAGGAGGTACAGGGGAGGTGCTGTAGAGCCGGGACTGTAAAAGTGAAGCAGAACCATCTGGATTCTATCACTGATGTTTGTTTTAAGTTTATTTTTCTGATCATTTTGGTTCTTTTGAACTTTATTTGATGCCATAAAAACAGGCTGAAGCCTCATGATTGGTCGGGCCGGTGTATGGGCGGGACTTGGATACCGCTGCACAATATTTCAACTTTTTTTTCTAGAATTTTCTGACTTTTTGTCTCGTAGTAATCGGGACAATTTTTGTGTGCAAATATTCCAACTTTATAAAAAGAAAAAAATTCAATATATTCTGAGTTTATTTTCCCTGTAATATCCCGACCTTTATTCTCCAAATATTCCAGCTTTTTTTGAAGAGGAGAAACAGGTGTGTCTGGCTGTGTGTGTTCAGAAGAAGTTGCTGCAGACTGAACATTAATCGTCTTAAAACTGATCTGGTGTCAGCGTTACCTAAATCAAAGCTGCGTGTAGTTCCTTTTTAGCAACAGTTTGCTCATTTGTAATCATTTCTCAAAGCATCACATGTCTTACAATGCCAGAGTATAACCTTAGTGTCTCTCTGTCCTCTCTAACAGACAGACTCTGGATCAGAATAAAACCTGTTTTAGCCTCCTACATTGAGTCCATTCAACTTTACAGATATCACACATAATATACATTCATAACCCTTTTTGTAATGTGCATCTCACATCACATGGTCAGCAGTCTGGATGGCTAGCTAGACAGCTAGCTAGACTATCTGTCTGTCTGTCTGTCTGTCTGTCTAACTGCTCCTCAGATCTCTGCAGGGTAAACCCAGACAGCTAGCTAGGCTATCTGTCTGTCTGTCTGTCTAACTGCTCCTCAGATCTCTGCAGGGTAAACCCAGACAGCTAGCTAGACTATCTGTCTGTCTGTCTGTCTGTCTAACTGCTCCTCAGATCTCTGAAGGGTAAACCCAGACAGCTAGCTAGACTATCTGTCTGTCTGTCTGTCTGTCTAACTGATCCTCAGATCTCTGAAGGGTAAACCCAGACAGCTAGCTAGACTATCTGTCTGTCTGTCTGTCTGTCTGTCTGTCTGTCTAACTGATCCTCAGATCTCTGAAGGGTAAATCCAGACAGCTAGCTAGACTGTCTGTCTGTCTGTCTGTCTGTCTGTCTGTCTGTCTGTCTAACTGATCCTCAGATCTCTGAAGGGTAAATCCAGACAGCTAGCTAGACTGTCTGTCTGTCTGTCTGTCTGTCTGTCTGTCTGTCTAACTGATCCTCAGATCTCTGAAGGGTAAATCCAGACAGCTAGCTAGACTATCTGTCCAATCTGAGTTTTCTGTTCCACGACTAAAACTACTTCTGAACGTACACATGTTCCACCAAAACAAGTTCCTTCCTGAGACTATTTAGCAGAGGCACCGTGGCTCCGTCTGGAGCTTAGCCCCGCCCAAGACGATAGTGATTGGTTTAAAGAAATGCCAATAAACCAGAGCATGTTATTCTCCCATCCAGGAATGCTGTGTGGGCTAGTCAGACCTTCCTCCGCAGCTCTGTGGAGGAAGGTCTGACTGTAAGAGACTACATACAGTATTTACCCACTATGACCATTACTACTGTCATTACTAATCATTGAGCCAAAAATATGAACGTCATATCCAGAATCAAGCAAATCTGTCTGGAGTCATATTTGGGGGATTTGATCCAGTTCTTTCATATATATCTACATAGATATATATGTTCTTTGATATTTAGCTTTTTTAGTTGTTTGCCAATTTGTCGCCGCAGATGAAACACAGCGGCAGGCCGGTGCCGTTGGAAGCAAACAAATCCTGTGTGTGTGTGTGTGTGTGTGTGTGTGTGTGTGTGTGTGTGTGTGTGTGTGTGTGTGTGTGTGTGTGTGTGTGTGTCCCCGTGTCCCCACCGGTGGCGTCTGTAGTTCCTGACGCAGTCAGTATTCGAGAATGAAGGAATCCTTAACAGCTGTTACATTAAAACCAAGGGTGTTACCAACTTGGGGGGGGTCCCGGGACACGTCTGCATGGATCGAGAAAAGAGACAAAAACCTCGGAAAGAAAATTTGGGAAAAATATTCTTAAACAACAATGTCAAAAGGCGACAAAAACTTTGAAATAAATTGTTTGAAAAAAGCGACAAACACCAAAATAAGCAACAAAAACTTTTTTTAAATGTGGTAAAAAGCCCCCCTATAATTAAAACTAAATGAATCTCAGGGTGCTGACCCCTGGACTAAACCATTATGTGGATGAAACCATCAGTAAATAAACACTGAAGGACTTTTTCTGCATAAACATTTATTTTTCAAATAGATTTAAGAAAAAATAGATATTTTTTTTTTTACAACTTTTTTCTTTATATGACTTTTTGTACAGAACTTTATGTGCATTTAGAAAAACAACAAACCGATGAGAGTTAACGAGGCGGCGGAGCCGCAGAACACAAAGGATGCTGGGAAAACTAAAAGAGCCCAGAGAACTACAACAAGCAGCCGATAGCATCTACCTCAACACGGGGTTAGCTTTTAGAACGTTAAAGTGCAAATACAACCTCCGAGACATCACACACAGGTCAGTCAGACAGACAGACAGACAGACAGACAGACAGACAGAGGGAGGAAAGAGAGAAAGAGAGAGACAGACAGTTTAGACACAGACAGATTAGAGTGACAGACACAGAGAGACTTGGGGAGGGTGGGAGACAGAGAGAGAGAGAGAAAGATGGGGGGAGGAAAGAGACAGACGAGCAGGCGGAGGACAGACAGACAGACAGAGGGAGAGAGAGACAGACGGAGAGAGAGACAGACGGGCAGGCAGACAGGTGGTGCAGTAACTCAGTAACTCTGAACTTGGCGAGCGCGGGACTTTGGCAACACGGCCGACTGGGGGTCGAGTGACGGCGGGAGAACAGGGCAGACATCTTGTTGATGATGTCACAGTGCGGCGTTGGGGAGAGGGGGGCGGAGCCCGGCAGGTCACATGACGTGTTTCTGGCTCCCTGGGGTGAACTCCTTGGCGTTGGGGTTCAGACTGCTGCTCACCTGGACGACAGAAGAAGAAGAACCGACAGGTGAGTGATTATCACCACGTCAACGCTGCTGACTGCTAAATCCTGATTTAGATCAAGTTAAATCCTGATTTAGATCAAGTTAGATCCTGATTTAGTTAAAGTTAAATCCTGATTTAGTTCAAGTTAAATCCTGATTTTAGTTCAAGTTAAATCCTGATTTAGTTCAAGTTAAATCCTGATTTAGTTCAAGTTAAATCCTGATTTAGTTCAAGTTAAATCCTGATTTAGTTCAAGTTAAATCCTGATTTAGTTCAAGTGGAATCCTGATTTAGTTCAAGCATTGGGTGAGAAATAAAAGGGGCGAATCGCCCACAAATTACAAGAAAAAAGCTGACAAATGTTCAAACATGGTTTGTAAAATAATATTTAAAGGGTAACTTTGTTGCTTTGTTTCAACCTGGACCCTGTGTTTCTGGGTCTAAGGGCCTGCTGGGACCCGAGATCCCTACTTTTTGTTAAAGGAACACGCCGACTTATTGGGAATTTAGCTTATTCACCGTAACCCCCAGAGTTAGACAAGTCCATACATATCCTTCTCATCTCAGTGCATGCTGTAACGTTGTCTGACAGCTCGAGCATTAGCTTAGCACAGATCCTGCAGGTAATGGTTCCAGTAATCCTACTGCTCCCAATAAGTGGCAAAATAACGCCAACATGTTCCTGTTTACATATTGTGATTTATAGAGTCACAGCGTGTACAAAAAACAACGTAACATGAGACACAGCCGTCTTCTAACTGTAAACAAACCGGGAACTATATTCTCAGGCGGAAGAATATAGTACTCGGGCGGAGTGATTTGCTCGCAGCAAGCCTGTCTGAGAATATAGTTCCCGGTTTGTTTACAGTTAGAAGAT